>NC_083576.1:45188259-45378259 GCF_027579695.1 Neoarius graeffei
AAGGGGCTCTGCCAATATCCCTTTGTTAGATCCAGTGTTGAATAAAAGCGAGCTGCGACTAACCGATCGAACAACTCATCAATGCGAGGCATTGGGTATGCATCAGATTTAGACACTATGTTGACCTTTCGATAGTCCACGCAGATCCGAACCGACCCGTAACTGTGTGACTCCTCGATTATGCCCATCTCGAGCATGGCCTTGAGTTCATCGTGGACCACTTTTTTTTTGTGTTCGGGTAAGCAGTAAGGGTGGCTATGCACCACTACCCCTGCGGGTGTCTCAACGTGGTGTTCTATGAGGTGGGTGTGGCCGGGTAGGGGCGAGAACACGTTTGAAAATTCCTCCTGCAACTTGGCTACCTCCGTGAGTTGGGTCAGTGAGAGGTGGTCTCCACAGGGGACCGGAGTGTTTTGAGATGTTACCTTTTTTACCTCCGGCCCCAGCTCCGCCTTCTCTGGAACTACCGATGCTAGCACCACGGGGACCCCCTCATTCCAGCATTTTAAAAGGTTGAGGTGGTAGATTTGCAATGCCCTGCCCCTATCCATTCGCCTCACCTCATAGTCGACGTCCCCGACTCGCCGTGTGACCTCGAAGGGCCCTTGCCACTTGGCAGTTAATTTAGAGCTCGACGTGGGCAATAATACGAGCACTTTGTTTCCCGGCATGAACTTTCTAAGGCGTGTGCCCCTGTCATACAGCAGATTTGACGTTCTTGTGCCTACCACAAATTCTCCTGGGTTAAGTGCGTGAGTGTGTGGAGTTTTGCATGCAGATCAAGAACATACTGAATTTCATTCTTGCTCGGCAAAGGTCCCTCCTCCCAATTTTCTCGTAGCACATCCAAAATGCCACGCGGCTTATGCCCATATAATAATTCAAATAGAGAAAACCCTGTGGAGGCTTGCAGGACCTCTCATACTGCAAATAACAGGGGCTCGAGCCACTTATCCCAATTACATGCGTCCTCACTTACGAATTTCCGAATTATGTTCTTGAGTGTTTGGTTAAAACGCTCCACTAAGCCATCCGTTTGTGGGTGATAGACACTGGTGCGGATAGACTTAATCCCCAATAACCCATACAGTTCACGCAGTGTGCATGACATAAATGTAGCACCTTGGTCTGTCAGGATTTTTTTCGGAATCCTGACCTGGGAGATAATATGGAAGAGCACTTCCGCAATACTGCATGCTGACATATTGTGGACAGGCACTGCTTCCGGATATCGCATTTCATAGTCCACCAGAACTAAAATAAAGCAATATCCCTGTGCTGACTGATCTAATGGCCCGACAAGATCCATCCCAATTCTTTCAAAAGGGGATCTCGATTAGAGGGAGAGGATGCAAAGGTGATTTTGGAGTGGCCGCAGGATTTACTCACTGGCATTCACGGCATGCTGCACACCACCGACGGACATCCCCACGAATCCCTAGCCAATAGAACCGGGCATTATTTGGGCTAGTGTTTTATCTTGCCCCAAGTGTCCAGCCATGGGATTAAAGTGAGCCGCATGGAATATGAGTTCCCTGTGGCTCTTTGGGATCAACAATTGAGTTATCTGTTCTCCAGTTTGAGTGTCCTGCGTCACTCGGTACAACCTATCCTTAATAATAGCAAAATAAGCGAAGGCCGATGTCGCGCTAAAGCTGGAGAGTTTGACCATCGATTACTCTCACTTGGTCAAATGCATGCCGCAGAGTCTCGTCTCGCAACTGCTCTAATGGGAAATCCCCAAGGGAATCCCCGAGATTGGGAGGAGAGGTGGGGTGCTCCTCAATCCTCGCATTGCCCTTATGCGGTGCTGACGTAGACGGCTCTGTGACAGCTTCCCCAATCAATGCCACACTGGGAGCTTCCCATGACATATTTATGTAGGACCCACCTCTCATTATGTGTTCCATCAATTCTTTAAACCCTGGACAATCAGTTCCCAAAATTAATGAGTGGGTGAGACGAGGGTTAACCACCGCCTTAATTCTATGCATTTGGCCCTGGAATAGAATATGGATGGACACTAGAGGGTAATTGTGAACATCCCCGTGCACACATAACACCTTCACCGCTTGTGCTTTCCCCAGTGCCTCACCTTGTACTAGGCGTTGGTGAATTGAGATCTGGTTACTATCGGAATCCACCAATGCGTGATATGTATCCCCTTGAACACTTACTGGTATGCAATATGTTCCGGCCCCATCGGGGCAGTCCCTGGCGCGTCGGGGATCGGGATCACAGCTCCCACCTCCCTTGTGGAGCTCCGACTCTGGAGATGCTCACTCCCCGCCATGCCAGCACACCGGCCCAGGCTTTCCCTCTGCACCGGGGTTAAGGGAGTCACTCACCTGAGGAGACAACACAGACATGGAAGAGGGAGATGGGAGGACACCATGGGTGCGACAGGCCGGCTGGGGAGGAGCCGGCTGCCGCCTCCATGGTAGGGGAACAGGGTGGGGAAGGGAAAGAGAGATGGATGGAGTAGAGCGAGAGGAGACGCGAGGAGAGACGCCTCGTCTGCCTGCCATTGGAGCCACCTCCAGATGGTCCTCTGCCAGCTCGATGGCTCATTCTAGTGATGCCGGGTGATGACACTGGACTCATTCCACTGTTCCTTCTGGAAGTCGAGAGATGAACTGTTCCAGTGCCACCAGATCTATGATCTCATTGGCGTCACGATCTTTCGTCCTCAGCCACTTCCAGCAGGCATCCCGGAGTTGCTGGCCGAATGCAAACGGCCAGCTGACCTCCTCCAATGCCAGCGTCCGGAAGCGTTGGCGATGTTGTTCCGGAGAGCGGCCAACCCACTGCAGGATGGCTTTCTTCAGGTCAGCATACACCAGTCAGCTGTCAGCAGGGAGCTGCTGTGCTGCGAGTCAGGAGCGTGCCGCGCGCTGCTCCAGCGGCCACCCCCATGTCTTGGCTCCTAGTTCGAAGAGGGTGAGGAACGCTTCCGGATCGTCCTGCGGGCCCATCTTCGTGAGGGTGCCGGCTGCGGTGATGGTCGACACCCCTGCTGACGCGAGCAGATGCCGGAACACCTGGTGATCTTCCTGCTGGGTCAGCATCAAGGCTTTGAAGCGTTGCTCTTGTTCCTTTTGGAGGGTGATCACCGCTCGATGCTGGTTCTGCTGGGCAGTACCGAGAGCAAGGATGAGCTCTTCGAATGGGGAGGACTCCATGGGGTGGCTCCCTTCTGTGCATCCCGGGTTTTGGCACTACTGCAACAGCTCCTGATGTGGGTGGAGCACAGAAGCACAGCAGGCAAGAGTTGATGTTCACATACACACTTTTCATTTTCCTTATTTTAGCTTTTCAGCTTTATTCATTCAGACACACATGCGTTGTGGTCGGGGAGCCACTCTTCTCTGTTCTCCCCCTCCTTTTATGCTCCATCCCTGCAACAAACAAACAAACACACACACACACACACACACACACATTAATTGACACCAGGTGTAATGACTTAGCCACTTACCTTCCCCGGCCCCGCCCTCCATTCACAAACTGCCACTTGGTCATGCCCCCATTGCCACAGTTACTTTTGTCTCATTTTTCCTGCAAACAGGTCTTAAGGTGTGCACCAGTACAGGGTCATTGCTGTTATATTTTTCATTTCAAAATTCACCACACATTCTCTATTGGAGACAGAAGGGACAGGCACCCTCTTCTTCAAGGGCCATGCCTTTGTAATGTGTGCAGAATTTGATTTTTCATTGAATTGTTGAAATATCCCTGGAAAAGATGTCATCTTGAATGCAATATATGTTGCTCCAAAATCTCAGTGTATTTCTCTGAATTAATGCTGCCATCACAGAACAATAAGTTATCTTTGCCAACGGCACTGACGCAACCCCATACCCTGACAGACCCTGAATTTTGGACTTGTTGCTGGTAACAGTTTGGACAGTACTCTTTTTCTTTGGTCTGGAGCACACTGCGTTCATTTCTTACCAAAAAGACCTGCAATACTGATTCATCTAACCACAGTACATGTTTCTACTGTATGATGGTCCATCCCATATACCTCTGAGCTCAGAGAAGTCGACAGTGCTTCTGGACAGTTCACCTGTCCCAATTTTTAGCATCCCCTTGAATGAACTTACGAGTCATGTTCTTAAGTGTTTGGTTAAATCATTTGACCAACCCGTCTGTTGAACTCTTATGAATTGATTTAATCCTTAATAATTTGTATAATTCGCGCAGTGTGAGTGATATAAACGTAGTGCTTTGAACAGTCAGGATTTCTTTCAGAATCCAGACTTGGGAGACAACACGGAAGAGCGTCTCTGCAACACTGCATGCGGAGATATTGCGGAGAGGCAATGCTTCCGGGTATCGCCTTGCAAAATCCACAATGACTAATACAAAGCGATACCAGTGTGCAGATCAATCTAATGGCCCAATGAGATCCATACCAATTCTTTCGAAGGGGATCTCCATTAGTGGCAATGGGCACAATGGTGCTTTTGGTGTGGCCGCTGAATTTACCAGCTGGCATTTGTGACATGCTGCACACCAACCGTGGACATTGGCACAAATCCCTGGCCAATAGAAATGGGCCATGAGAAGATTCAGTGTTTTATCCTGCCCCAAGTGCCCAGCCATAGGACTATGATGACCCACCTGGAATAAAAGTTCCCTGCGGCTGTTTGGGACCAACAACTGCGTCATCTTTTCTTTTGTTTGAGTATCCTACACCACTTGATACAGCCTATCCTTAATAATACAAAAGTATGGGAAGGAAAGCGCAACGTGAGGCTGGAGGATTTGGCCATTAGTTACTTTCACTTGGTCAAAGGCATGTCTGAAAGACTCGTCACATGCCTGCTCCAATGGGAAGTCCCCTAAGGGATTCCCCAGAGAGGGAGAAGGGCTCTCCCCACTCTCTGTGTCATCATGATGCAGAGCTGACGTGGGCGTGCCTGAGACCACCTCCCCAGCCAACGTTGCGGCAGGATCCCCCTGTGATGTGCTGCTGCAGGACTCACCCACTACTATTTGTTTCATTAATGTTTTAAACCCCGGCCAGTGGGGTCCCAGGATCAGTGGGTGAGTGAGACTTTAACTGCGGTCTCTACACTATGTTTTTCTCCCTGGAAGTGGATAGTGACGGGTATCAGCGGATATTTGTGTATATCACCATGCATACACTTAACCTTCATCAAATGTGCATTTCCCAGTGCCCCGCATTGATTCGGGCTTTGATGTGTGGAGATTTCTTGAATGATTTAATTATATTATGCACCATAGAGGTGAAATATCCAAATACCTTTTTATCTTTCTTTGAGGAACATTGTTTTTAAATATTTTCGTAATCTTCTCATGCATTTGTTGACAAACTGGAGATCCTCAGCCCATCTTTGATCCTCAAAGACTAGGCCTTTCCTGGATATTGGTTTTGTACCAAATCATGATTACAATCACCTGTTGACATCACCTGTTTCAAATCACATCATTATTTGTTTTACATCATTCCTAGCCCTAAATTGCCCCCTCACAACTTTATTTGGAATGTGTTGCAGGCCTGAAATGGAGGAATGGATCTATATTAACAAGTGAAATGAAGTTGACTAGACAAAACATGAAATATCTTGGGTTCATACTGTCTGCAATGAAATACAAGTCAAAGTAAATTTAGAAATCACTGCTTTCTTTTTTTATTTGCATTTTACATACCATCCCAACTTATTCGGATTTAGGGTTGTAGATTATGGATGTATTATTACATTGATTAAGACAATACCTTTTATGGTGAATAGAGTATTTTAAATTGAAGATTCTTTGTTTGAAACTTTAGGACCTTATGACTATACCCTAAAACGTTTTCTCAGCTGTATTTTAGTTTTTGCTTTTTTTCAAATTAAAAACTGAAGTTGATCATAACTGCTGAATATTAACCATTTTTATTATTTCTTGAATACTGAACATTGTTTATATTAGCAAACCATGTGTCTGGGAAAAACTAATGAAACAAGATGTGTAGCTATAGGGTTATTTTTCAGTGTACAGCCTTGTGCCATAGTGTACTTGCTTAATCCTACATTCATAGTGGTTTTTAAAGAAGAATCATATAGTCTTTTTCCAGCTGACTTTGTGGTGTGGCACAGAATGATGAAACATATTTTATTACATATTTTGTTGTTTCTTTTGCCAAGTACCTGTACTGCAACTAAATACGAATAGAGAATTTGGTTTCTCTTATTATAATAGAAACAAGCAAAACAAAGAAGGACATATTGAGGGAGCTAAAAATAGATTAATTCATCATTAATTTGTTTCGTCCATTAATTGGTCAAATGGAATTTCACAGAATTGTCTTATGGCTCATGTCTCAATTGCCCATTTCAATATAATGGAAACTCTCAGCCTTAATTTTTCAAATTACATGTCCCTCCAAAAGTATTGGAGAGACAATAACCCAACTGAACAACAACTGAAAGAAGCTACAGTACAAGATTGAAAAAGCATCAGAAAAGAAAAATCTAGCAGTTTGGTGATGTCATTGGGTCATCTGCTTGGTGCAGTTATTTCAAGCAAGGGATATGCAACCAAATATTAAGTGTTATTTAGTTTATTTTACTTTGACTGTCTGTTCTAATACTTTTGTTCATCTAAAAAATTGGGTGGTCTGCCACCAAAGGTGCCATGCTCTAAATTGTTTAACACATCTAGATGTACATTCACTAGCCACTTTAATAGGAACTTGTTCTTGATTCTAAGATTCCTGTTCTTGGCTGGCAGGAGTGGAACCCAATGTGGTCTTCTGCTGTTGCATGCTGAGATGCTTTTCTGCTCACCATGGTTGTAAAGAGTTGCTATAAGTTGCTATATCCTTCCTGGCAGCTCAAACCAATCTGGCCATTTTCCTTTGATCTCTCATATTAACAAGGCATTTCCACCCACAGAACTGTCGCTTGCTCAATGTTTTTGTTTTTTGCACCATTGTGTAAACTCGAGATACTGTTGTGTGTGAAAACCCTAGGTGATCAACAGTTTCTGAAATACTCAAACCAGTCCATCTGGCACCAACACCCATGTCACAGTGAAAGTCACAAAGATCACAATTTTTCCCATTCTGATGTTTGAAGTGAATATTAACTGAAAGCTCTTGATTTGTATCTGCATGATTTTATGCATTGCACTGCTGTCAAGGGATTGACTGATTAGATAACTGCAGAAAACAGCAGGTGCATGGGTGTTGCTAATAAAATGGCTGGTGAGTGTAATTATCCAGAAATGAAAGGTGAAATTCTGGTCTGTTGTGTCATATTCATCTTTTGATCTCAAACCCAAATGTCTTCCATGTATAGCAAAAACAAAAGAATTGGCCTTGCCAGCTTTCAGAGGGGAATATGAAACATCAAAGAAAATATTTTTGCAAAAATTGGAATAGGATATTATAAATCATGTCCATCATTAGCCACCAGACTACAGTGTCCAGAAGACCACTTTCACAGAATCATTATGAAATAGAAAATGGACACAGGAACTTCACTATGATATGTATAACTGTGGCTTAGAAACTGTACCATGCTATACACCACTACCTGATGGAAAAGCACTAAGACTGGGGACAAGTTGTAGTGAGAACCTATTTTTATTACTAAAAAATAACATTAATAATCATAATATCATCGCATTCATTTCTGTCCTCATTTTTGGGTGGGGTGGTTTTTGGCACTATCTAACATTCAGCATCTTTTTGACATCTATTGGCGTGATGACGTTTTGTCAAGAGGAGGGCTCTGTTTATGAATGAGCATGGAGAATCGGTAGTGGAGCATGGAGAATTGGACTTTCTTAGATTTGCTGATTAGACTACCTATTTCCAACCATGGGTTGTCTTTCAATGGGGGGTTGTTGAGTGTAATGAGAACCTATTTTTTTTTATAAAAAACAACATTAATAGTCATAATACCATCGCATTCATTTCTGTCCTCATTCACTCCTTGCTTTTTGCTGCCAGGGTGGTTTTTGGCGCTGTCTGACATTCAGCATTTTTTTGATGCTTACCCCTTGCCTAACATCAATGAGCTGCTGGTGTTGCTGGCTGTTCCATCTTTTCCACCTTGGACCTTAAGAGTGGTTATCAGCAGGTCACCATGGATAATTCAAGCAAAGTGAAAACTGCCTTTGTGACGCCTGCTGGCCTTTTTCAGTTCAAGGTTATGCCATTTGGCCTCAAGAACACCCCCACAACCTTCCAACGTTTAATAGAGCATGTGCTGGCTGACTTCAAAGGAAAGGTTTGCTTAGTTTATTTGGATGATATAGTCATATACTCTGCTACAGTCCAACAGCACTTCCATGACCTGTATGCAGTACTTGAGAAACTTCAAGCTGCAGGGCTTACCCTAAATCTCAAGAAGTCCAAGTTCTGTCTTAGGCAAATCAAATACCTGGGCCACATAACTTCTGCCAAGGGAATAGCTGCAGACCCAAAGTTGAGGCTGTTAAAGCCTAGCCAGTACCAACAAACATTAATGAAGTCCTGCATTTCATGGGTTTAGCTGGCTGGTACCACTGCTTTCTGCCAGGGTTTTCACAACTGGCAGAACCCATCAGTGCCCTAAAAAGAAAAGTATGAGCATTCATTTGGAGTGATGAGTGTCAGGAGTCATTCATCTCATCTCATTATCTCTAGCCGCTTTATCCTCTTACAGGGTCACAGGCAAGCTGGAGCCTATCCCAGCTGACTATGGGCGAAAGGCGGGGTACACCCTGGACAAGTCGCCAGGTCATCACAGGGCTGACACATAGACACAGACAACCATTCACACTCACATTCACACCTACGGTCAATTTAGAGTCACCAGTTAACCTAACCTGCATGTCTTTGGACTGTGGGGGAAACCGGAGCACCCGGAGGAAACCCACGCGGACACGGGGAGAACATGCAAACTCCGCACAGAAAGGCCCTCGCCGGCCACGGGGCTCGAACCCGGACCTTCTTGCTGTGAGGCGACAGTGCTAACCACTACACCACTGTGCCGCCCAGGAGTCATTCAAAGCAATAAAAAATTTTCTTACCTCAGCTTCCATTTTGGGACACCTTGACCTAAGCCTTCTTTTCCTTGTTTACACTGATGCCAGTGACATGGGACTGGGTGCAGTCCTGGCCCAAAAGAAGGGAGTTGGTCATGAGGAAATAATTGCTTATTCCAGTCGAACCCTAAATAAAGCAGAGCGTAATTATTCCACAACACAGAGAGAGAGAGAGAGAGAGAGAGAGTGTGTCTGGTTGTCATCTGGGCTCTGGAGAAATGGCAACATTATCTAGAACCAAAATTGTTTACCATGGTCACTGATCATGCCTCCTTACAATAGGTGATGAACAGCACCAAAACGTCCAGTTGCCTCCTTAGATGGGCACTTCGGATCCAAAAATTCAATTCTGTCATTGAATACAGTGGTGCTTGAAAGTTTGTGAACCCTTTAAAATTTTCTATATTTCTGCATAAATATGACCGAAAACATCATCAGATTTTCACACAAGTCCTAAAAGTAGATAAAGAGAACCTAGTTAAACAAATGAGACAAAAATATTATACTTGGCCATTTATTTATTGAGGAAAATGATCCAATATTACATATCTGTGAGTGGCAAAAGTATGTGAACCTTTGCTTTCAGTATCTGGTGTGACCCCCCTGTGCAGCAATAACTGCAACTAAACGTTTCTGGTAACTGTTGATCAGTCCTGCACACTGGCTTGGAGGAATTTTAGCCCATTCCTCTGTACAGAACAGCTTCAACTCTGGGATGTTGGTGGGTTTCCTCACATGAACTGCTTGCTTCAGGTCCTTCCACAACATTCCAATTGGATTAAGGTAAGGACTTTGACTTGGCCATTCCAAAACATTAACTTTATTCTTCTTTAACCATTCTTTGGTAGAACAACTTGTGTGCTTAGGGTTGTTGTCTTGCTGCATGACCCACCTTCTCTTGAGATTCAGTTCATCAACAGATGTCCTGACATTTTCCTTTAAAATTCGTTGGTGTAATTCAGAATTCATTGTTCTATCAATGATGGCAAGCCCTCCTGGCCCAGATGCAGCAAAATAGGCCCAAACTATGATACTACCACCACCATGTTTCACAGATGGGATACAGTTCTTATGCTGGAATGCAGTGTTTTCCTTTCTCCAAACATAACGCTTCTCATTTAAACAAAAAAGTTCTATTTTGGTCTCATCCATCTACAAAACATTTTTCCAATAGCCTTCTAGCTTGTCCACGTGATATTTAGCAAACTGCAGATGAGCAGCAATGTTCTCTTTGAAGAACAGTGGCTTTCTCTTTGCAACCCTGCCATGCACACCATTGTTGTTCAGTGTTCTCCTGATGGTGGACTCATGAACATTCGCCAATGTGAGAGAGGCCTTCAGTTGCTTAGAAGTTACCCTGGGGTCCTTTGTGACCTCGCTAACTATTACACGCCTTGCTCTTGGAGTGATCTTTGTTGGTTGACCACTCCTGGGGAGGGTAACAATGGTCTTAAATTTCCTCCATTTGTACACAATCTGTCTGACTGTAGATTGGTGGAGTCCAAAGTCTTTAGAGATGGTTTTGTAACCTTTTCCAGCCTGATGGGCATCAACAATGCTTTTTCTGAGGTCCTCAGAAATGTCCTTTTTTCATGCCATGATACACTTCCACAAACATGTGTTGTGAAGATCAGACTTTGATAGATCCCTGTTCTTTAAATAAAACAGGGTACCCACTCACACCTGATTGTCATCCCATTGATTGAAAACAAATGACTCTAATTTCACCTTCATATTAACTGCTAATCACATACAGGTTCACATACTTTTGCCACTCACAGATATGTAATATTGGATCATTTTCCTCAATAATTAAATGACCAAGTATAATATTTTCATCTCATTTGTTTAATTGGGCTCTCTTTATCTATGTTTAGGACTTGTGTGAAAATCTGAAGATGTTTCAGGTCATATTTATGCAGAAATATAGAAAATTCTAAAGGGTTCACAAACTTTCAAGCACCACTGTACAGGAAGGGCAAACTCAACATGGCACTGGATGCTCTTTCCAGGAGTCCAGTTGGACCTACCTGTATGATGACTGTGAGTCAGAAGGAGACAGAGGACCTTCCATTCTCAGTTAATAATCTGTCAGCAGAACAACATAATGATCCTGAGATACAAAACTTTATCAAAGCTTTAGCAAGAAGCTGTAAAGTCACAGAGTCAAAATATGCCATGATTGAGGATATGCTTCACAGGAAAACTGACCTGTCTGACAGTAAATTTCATTACAGACTTTGGGTGCTGAAGACACTTACTGTATATCCTCCATTCTCATCACATTTCCCCCTTGTGTGGCTATCAAGGCATGTTTAAAACCTATAACTGTGTCCACAGTGTTGTCTTTTGGCCTAAAATGTGGGATGACATCAAGAATTTAATACGATCCTACATGAAATGTCAGAACTGCAAAGGGGAAAATAAAAGACCTAGTTGCAAGTTCCAACTAACGGAGGTGAAGTATCCAAATAAACTAGTGGGAGTCGATATCATGGGGCCTTTTCCCTCTAGCCCAAATCATAATGAGTACTTACTTGTCTTTGTGGATTACTTCACCTGCTGGAGTTATTCCTGATGCGCTCAGCCACTGCACCAGTCATTGCCTGGTTGTTCCATGGAGAAATTCTCACCCACTGGGGAGTTCTAGACTTCCTGTTGTCCGACAGAGGAACTCAATTTGTTTCCACCTTATTTAGAGAGGTCTGTAAAACATGGACAGTAGTCCCTAAGCTTACTACACCCTACCATCCACAAATGAACATGACAGAATGGGTGAATAGGAAGTGCATGATCTTATCATTTGTGGACAATCACAGAAAATGGGACCAGTATCTACCGGAATTTCGCTCTGCCCTAAACTCTTCTGTGCATGAAACCACTGGATTGTCTCTGGCTGAGTTACATCTTGGGCAGAAACTCAGAAGTCCAATGGACAAACTGTTGCAGGGATAAAATCTATCACCTGATGACTCCTGCTATGAAGTGGTGCAGCACATCAAAGACATGCAAGCCAAAGCACACATTAGCAGTAAAAAAAGCAAAAGCTAGACAATTGAGAAATTATAGTAAGAAAAGGAATGAGGTGACTTACCCACCAGAAGATAGTGTGTTAGAAACCATCCCCAGTCATCAGCAACAAAGCATTTTTCCACCAAGTTGGCACCCAAATGGAAAGGACCTTACTGCATCTTACAGTACGGCCCTGTGAATTTCCAGGTCATTAGAGAAGACATGGAAGAGGACCTGTGTACTGTCCACGTGAATAACCTTAAACCCTGTTTTCCCACTGCTGCTGAGATTGATATACGGTACAGGAAAAGCAGACAATGCTCAACATTTTTCTAGAGGAGTCTGATGATGACTTCCTTAGCTTTGCTGATTAGACTACCTTTTTCCAACCATGGGTTGTCTTTCCATGGGGGGGGGGGGGGGGGGGGGGGTGAGTGTAGTGAGAACCTATTTTTATTAATAAAAAATAACATTAATAATTATAATACCATCACATTCATTTCTGTCCTCATTCACTCCCTGCTTTTTGCCACCGGGGTGGTTTTTGGCACTGTCTGACATTCAGCATCTTTTTGATGTCTGTTGGCATGATGATGTTTTGTCAAGAAGCAGGCTCTGTTTTTTATGAATGAGCATGGAGAATCAGTAGTAGGCCGATGGCGGAAGAGTCTGTGGGGGAGTATCCAAATAACTCACGAAAGACATGCAGTGTAGTTTTGTGGCCTGCCTGAAGGATTACCCTGAGAGGAATGAAGCAACTCACGGACACTGACAACACTCTTTTCTGGAATAATGGAATACCAATCCTTTCCGTGAGGCTGACAGAGACAAACAGTGCTGGAGGAGACGGGGACAAGGAGTTTTTCTGTTTCCCTGTCCTGTCCGAAAGCCTGTTGACTGACTATCCCAAAAACTTTAATTCTCTCCCCATCCCTCCTAAAATCCGTTGGCCACTCACTAAACTTTCTCCTGGTTTGATTTTTCTTTTCTTTTTTCTTTTCCTAGTTTGATTTTTCTTCCTAAATTGCTCTTAAGTTCTGGTCTCTCTCTTTTTTGCTAAAATAAAAACTGCTGTCATGATTGAAATGATTTGAGCATCCCGGTTCCAGTCACACTACAAAGTGGTACTAGTCAAAATTTGGACACACTTACCCATTCATAGCAATGAGTAAGTGTGTCCAAACTTTTGACTGGTACTGTAGTTGACTGTATGATTACATGGTAAATCAGTCACATTGAACAGCTGTCTTAAATGTCAGTAGCAAACCATTAATAAACCTGAAGGCTAATCCTTGAGCTAACAGATTCTGTTGAGCTACTAGGTACAGGGCTCTCTCATTCTGACCTTGAGTCAACTGGTTTGAGTGATCAAAGAGACAATAGGTGAATTTCACTTCTGCCAAAAAAGAAATCCTATCTCTGTTGAACCAATAGTTATGTACTTTCATAAAGGATTCCCAATGGTATGTACAAACTGCTGGTGCAACCTGATTGGCAAACATCTCCTGTGTCATATTTTGTGTCACAAATCTGAAGACAGTTTCATGAACAAGCAGAGTTATCTGTATGTTTCAGTATTAGTGTTTTTATTCAATCCTTGTCATTTGCAGATTATTTTTTATGAAACTGTAGGAATTTGCATTCTTTAATATTAAGTGCACACATTTAACTCTGCTCTGCTTTGTTTACAATGCACCCTCTTATCTCTGGCTCTGTGTCTCTTCCACTGTCATATAATCCTCTGTGACTAATCTTTTTGGAGTCTTCTAAGCTCAGTGCAGAAATAGCCACAGTCCTTTAATCCCAATGGTTATCACCTTACACCTTGGGCTCATAGTCACTGGTCGTGTGTTAAATATTGCTCTTCATTATCAAAGTTCATAATGTGTCATACATTTGTTGCAAGTCTAAAATTTTTACTCAAATTACAATTTTTATTACATTTAAAAGCTTTTTTTTGTAATGGTTAACATGAACTCATTGTTTTCAGTAAGACATTTTCTCTTGAAACATTATCCCGTTTCTTTCTCCTTGTTGAAGTCACATGCCTTGTCAATAACATTCTTTGACTTAGAGAAGCGTTGAATTTTATCATTGATTTTCACTGTTTAATCACCATACTTGATACAGTGGTGGACTGATGTACAACCTTGTTCATGTTAATACTGATTTCATTCTTAACACATTGCACAACACAGTGGAAAATTTAAATGCTATTTGCACATGAGTAAGATATCTTGTAAAACTCGTAGAGCTGGGTTCCCCAACTAGTTTTCCCCAAGGGCCAAATTATGTCAAGCATGCCAAGCCAAGGGCCAAACAGTCCAGGGTTAAACACTGACACACCCACCAACACTGAAAAATAAATATCCTGGCACGCACGCACACCTTTTTATATCTGACTCAAGCCAAAAACATTTTTATTTACTGCACCTCAGTAAAAAATAAAATAAAATAAAAAATAACACACACAAAAAAAGTAGCATGACAGAACATGGCACACAGTGGGAAAGGACCAAGTATCCTGAAGCAAAGATAACTGTATCAACTTTTCTACAATGCCCTGACATATAACTATATACCAACAATTGCATTAATGCTGATTGTTAAACAGTGCAAACATCTGCAAAATATCTGAACAGCTTTTCACATAGACAGCTATCAGCAGAGCAGTTTCTCTACAACCCCATTCACCTCAAGAAGAGTCAAGTGAGCGTGAGCAAAGAGTCAGACTGGGGGACATATTTACACACACACACACACACACACACACACACACACACACACACAGACTTTGATGGATCTTTATTTTAATCAATCATGATGTGTCCACCATAGCATTTTCAAATAAATAGCATTTTTAACCTGTCCAGGGCTTGACATTAAGCACTGCCTGATTGCCCGGGGCAAGTGAAACATCCATTCATGCATTCAAGCAAGTGGGATATGTCCCCGACATGCCCGACTGGGCAAGTTGGAATGAGCATATTACAAACTAGCACCACAAAAATTAGGCTTTTTGATCTTTTATTTCAGTTCCTAAAAGTGTCCCTCACTACATATCCACCATTATGTCTTGGCTGTTTTCTTAGTCTCGGTTTCATTTACTGCTTTGCAAGTTATTTTATATACCCCTGCTGTAGTAGCATGGTACGCGTACTGTTTATAGACCCCTTGTGCATGACGTCATGCATCACGTAATAATTACAGCTGGGGTCAGACAGACACCATCTTTCATGCAAGCAAGGCTTAATCTGTCTTCAGTATGGTTAATTTTTGTGCTGTTTTTGCTTGCTCAAACAGAGAAATAGCTAAAAGGCATTACTGTCTCCCCGCTATCAAGAAAAATGTTAACAAATAGAAACAAATGCTTCAAGAACAACGGGGAAATGAGTGGTTAAAGAATACGATGAGAGGAGCTAAGCCTGAAAACTCCAGAGAAATTCATGATTGTATTTAAAATGTATTTTACAAAAACAGAAAGTCGGACGCGAGTATGGAAGAGTTTGCTGAAGAATCTCGTTTTATTTTTTTCTGCTCGCATTCGAGCTATCTCCTTCATGAAAGTGATTTTCTTAAAGGTGAAGCCGCTTCCTTATTCGACACAGAAAACCCAGATTAGTTTCAAACAAGTCGGGCATAAAAAAACTCAACAAGGAGTGACATGTGTGATAAATCCTGAAAGAGCAGAACAGATTAAGAGCAGAGAGAGCTGGAGCTTTGTTTCTGTTATCAGAGGAACAGGGTCCTGTGCAAAAATAAATAAATAAATAAATAATATATATTGTTATATCATCCACCTCTATGTGTCAGGGGAAACAGACGAGGACCCAAGAGCACAAGTTAAATGTTGAGTTTTATTGATAACAGGGGAAAGGGAAGATGTGCGTGTGTGAAGTTCAGTGGCAGGAGGACTGAGAGGCAGGGATGGCTGGTGGGAGCATGGTGGTGATGTCTGTGGTGTCCCATCCAAGCACTGACCAGGCTCAACCCTGCTTAGCTTCAGAGATCAGACAGGATCAGGTGTTGTCAGAGTAGGGAGGCTGTAAGCTGATGGCACTAGGTGTTCAGGCAGTCTCCCAGCGAACAGTCCCTCAGCAGACAGACAGGACAGCACAACAGGCAGGAGTGGGGAACAGGCTGGAACACAGAGTCACAGATCAGGTAGCAAGATAAGGGACAGAAATGCAGGGTCAGGTTACCAGGACTGAAGAGTTGACGGAGTTGACGCCTAGAAGACGATCTGACACTGAAGCTTGGGAGGACAGCAGCTCAAATACACACAGAGGAGGAGCAGGTGATAGGCAACAGCCAATGACAGCCACTGAGAGTTAATAAGAGGAAGTGTATGCGGGCGTGGCCGGTAATGCTGAGTGGAGAGGAGTGGAGATGTTACCTGAAGAGAGGAAACCCACAGGTAGGACCATGACAGAACCCCCCCCCCTCAAGGGACGGCTCCAGAAGTCCCTAGCCACAGATCCACCAAGACGGGTGGGAGGAGGGGGAATCCCGGTGGAGGGTCAGAATTCCTCTGACCAGTCAGTGTCCATAGCCTCCGCACCATCTTCACTGTCGGAAGACTCGTCATCCAAGGGCCCCCGCCCAGGATTCGGTTCAGTGTCAGGCTCGGGCACTGGAGCAGGGGCAGGGTCCGGAAGGGGATCCGCACGGTGAGAACCCCTACGTCGACCCCGTCGGATGGAGGGCTGGTCAGGGTGTAGTCGATGGAAGTCGGCGATGAGGGCCAGATCCAGAATCCTTCCAGCTGGGACCCATGCCCTCTCCTCAGGACCATAACCCTCCCAGTCTACCAAGTATTGGATGCCCCTACCCCTACGTCGTGAGCGGAGCAGTCGCCGGACTGTGTAGACTGGTCCACCATCAACGAAGCGTGGAGGAGGAGGCGGCGGTGTTGCCGGGACCAGGGGGCTCTCATGCACCGGTTTGAGTTTGGAGACATGGAAGGTGGGATGTATCCTCATGGTCTTGGGCAGCAGCAGCCGAACTGCCGTGGGACTGATGACCTTCTGTACGGGAAAGGGTCCGATGTAGCGAGGCGCCAATTTGCGTGACTCCACCCGTAGTGGTAGGTCTCGAGCCGACAACCATACCTTCTGGCCGACATGGTAAACGGGTGCAGGGGTCCTCCGCCGGTTAGCCCCAATAGCATAGCTGGTACTGGACTTCAGGAGTGCGGTGCGGGCCTGGGCCCACGTGCGGCGGCAGCGGCGGGTGTAGGCGAGAGCAGACGGGCAGGTGGCTTCTCCCTCCTGGCTGGTAAACAGAGGTGGTTGATACCCATACACACACTGGAAGGGGGAGAGTCCGGTGGCAGAGCTGGTGAGGGAGTTGTGGGCATATTCCACCCAGAGCAGATGTTGAGCCCAGGCATGGGGGTTGCGCGAAGCCACACACCTAAGTGCCTTCTCCAGTTCCTGATTCATGCGCTCAATTTGGCCATTTGACTGTGGGTGAAACCCGGACGACAGACTGGCAGTGGCCCCAAGGAGGTGGCAGAATTCCCTCCAGAAACTGGCGGAGAACTGTGGGCCCCGGTCGGAAACGATATCCCTGGGCAGGCCGTGAACCCGAAAGACGTGTTCTAAGACGACCCGGGCAGTCTCCTTAGCAGTTGGCAGTTTAGGGAGAGGCACAAAGTGGGTCATCTTACTGAAGCGGTCCACGATGGTGAGGATGACCGTATTACCTTCCGATGGAGGAAGACCAGTAACAAAGTCCAGGGAGACATGGGACCAGGGACGCATGGGTACTGGCAGGGGCTGGAGTAACCCGGGTGGGGGCTGCCTGGGGGACTTGTGCTGGTTGCAAGTGGGGCAGGCTCTCACAAAATCCTGGATGTCCCTCCTCATCGACGGCCATCAGAATCGCTGAGACAGCAGATGGAGGGAGCGTGTGACCCCGGGGTGACAGGCCAGGCAGGAGTCGTGTCCCCATTGAATCACCTGAGACCTCAGGTCGGCTGGGATGTAGAGACTGTTGGAGGGGCAAGCGCTGGGGCCTGGCTGGTCCCTGATGGCCTCTCGAACCTGCTCCTTGATGTCCCAGGTCAGGGCAGCAACGACACAGGGGCTTGGGAGGATGGGTGTTAATTTCTCCTTGGAAGCCTCATCCCTCTGAAACATCCGGGAGAGTGCATCTGGTTTGATGTTGCGGGAGCCAGGACGGTAGGAAAGGACAAAGTTGAAGTGGGTGAAGAATAGTGACCACCGGCGCTGGCGGGAGTTTAGCCTCCTGGCTGTCCGGATATATTCCAGGTTTTTGTGGTCTGTCCAGACCACAAACGGAACCTTAGACCCCTCCAACCAGTGGCGCCACTCCTCGAGGGCGAGCTTGACTGCCAGTAGCTCGCGATTGCCGATGTTGTAATTGCTCTCTGCTGGGGTCAGTCTTTGGGAGTAGAAGGCGCAGGGGTGCATTTTTCCATCTTCAGCTGCCCGCTGGGAAAGCACAGCCCCGACTCCCACATCCGAAGCATCTACCTCCACCACAAACTGCCGCCCAGCGTCAGGCATCCGGAGGATGGGAGCTGAAATAAAGTGGGCCTTGAGGGTTTCGAAGGCTTTGTCAGCTGCTGCCGTCCATTGGAAGGGCTGTTTGATGCTGGTCAGTGCAGTGAGTGGGGCTGCCACAGTGCTGTAGCCCCGGATGAACCTCCTATAGAAGTTGGCGAACCCCAGGAACTGTTGCAGCTTCTTACGGCTCTCTGGGACCGGCCACGACATCACTGCCGACACCTTTGCAGGGTCCATTTGTATGCTGCCCTCGGCAACCACATATCCCAGGAATGAGACAAACTGAGCGTGGAACTCGCACTTCTCGGCTTTCACAAACAACGAATTCTCAAGCAGGCGGCGCAGGACCAACTGGATGTGGTGGGTGTGTTCAGACAGGGTTTTAGAGATCAAATGTCGTCCAAGTAAACAAAAACGAATTTGTTGAGCATGTCTCTGAGGATGTCGTTTACCACCGCCTGGAACACTGCTGGGGCATTGGTGAGACCGAATGGCATGACCAGATATTCATAGTGTCCCGTTGCGGTGTTGAACGCAGTCTTCCACTCGTCGCCTTCTCTCACTCGCACCAGATGGTAAGCGTTCCGGAGCTCTAGCTTGGTGAACACTGTGGCCCCTTGCAGTAGTTCAAAGGCAGAGGAGAGTAGTGGCAGAGGGTAGCGGTTCTTAACCATAATGTCGTTCAAGCCCCGGTAATCTATGCATGGGCGAAGAGAACCATCCTTCTTCCCCACGAAGAAAAATCCAGCTCCGGCAGGAGAGGACGATGGACGGATTAGGCCGGCAGCCAGAGAGTCGTTTATGTAGTCCTCCATGGCCTTTCTCTCCGGGGCTGACAGGGAGTAGAGACGGCCCTTAGGGGGTGCGGTGCCTGGCAGGAGGTCGATGGCGCAGTCGTATGGTCGGTGTGGGGGCAACGACGTGGCCTTGGACTTGTTGAACACCTCTCTCAGGTGGTGATAGCAGATAGGAACCTTGGATATGTTGGGGGTGGAGCTGGTGGTCTCCTGGTTGGTTGGCAGGATGGCTCCCTTCAAGCAGGTCTGATGGCAGCCCCTTTCCCACTCTCGTATGGTGCCAGTCTCCCAGTCGAGTTGGGGGTTGTGTAGACGGAGCCACGGGTACCCTAGGATGAGTGGTTGGCCGGGTGAGTGTAGGAGGTGGAATTGGATGGACTCCTGGTGGTTTCCTGACAGCAGCATTGTCACGGGGGCTGTGATGTGTGTAACTGTGCCGAGACGATGTCCACCCAGCGCTCATACAGGAACGGGTGGAGTAAGATGGTGGCACCCCACACCCAGCTGCCGTGCGAGCTCTGTGTCCATGATGTTAGCTTCGGCTCCAGAGTCCACCAGGGCGGCCAGGGCACAAGCGGTGTCGGGAAGCTGAAGGCGGAGCTGAAGCAGGGGTTTACGGATGGAGGTTAGGCGGTGCTGTCGCTCCTCGGGGGTGAGGGAGGCACGGCCAATCTCCATGGGCTCAGACTGATTATGTCAGCTTTGGGGCGTGACAGGCGGGAACTGGGCAGCGGAAGACTCACCCCGAGTGCAGGTGGCAGGTTGACTAGGACGCCCCTTCTCTCATTTGCGGATCTGGTGATTGATGCGTACGGTGAGGGCAATGGCCTCATCAAGTGTCGGGGGTTGCTCATGGGAAATGAGCTCGTCCTTGACGTAGTCCGCCAAACTGTGGAGGAAGGCGTCCACCAGCGCTGCCATGTTCCACGAACTGCGCCTCGCCAGGGTGCGGAAGTCGATGTAGTAGTCTGCCACCGTCCGGTTGCCCTGAAGGATACTCATGAGTGCTCGTGACGCCTCTGTTCTTGACGAGCCCAGCTTCGAACACCTTTAACATCTCCGCGAAGGCACTGGCCAGGGTCTGCCGGTCAAATTCAGCTGTCCCCCACAGCCAAGCCCGGACGGTCAGGTGAGTGATGACATACCCCACCTTGGCTCCCTCCGTCAAGAAGGTCCTGGGCTGCAGAGAGAACTGGATGGCAGCTGGTCAGGAATGGCTGGACCTGGTTTGGGTCACCATTGAAACTTTCCGGATTACCGGGAGCCAGAGCAGGTGGAACATGAGCGGATGGAGTGGTGAGGTTGGTGAGAACTTGCAGGACCTGGGTTAGCTGATGCTGCTGTTGAAATAGTTGTTGCTGCTGGTTGAACTGCTGTCAAGCTGAAGCAGAGATGCAATGTCACCAGCCATCCGGTTTATTTCTCCCTCTGTACGTTCTAGTCACTGCAGGGCAGTCACTTCAGGCTCAATATCACCATGCTGGTCAAATCGTTCTGTCAGGGGAAACAGACGAGGACCCAAGAGCGCAAGTTAAATGTTGAGTTTTATTGATAACAGGGGAAAGGGAGTTGGGAGGATGTGCATGTGTGAAGTTCAGTGGCAGGAGGACTGAGAGGCAGGGATGGCTGGTGGGAGCATGGTGGTGATGTCTGCGGTCTCCCATCCAAGCACTGACCAGGCTCAACCCTGCTTAGCTTCAGAGATCAGACAGGATCAGGTGTTGTCAGAGTAGGGAGGCTGTAAGCTGATGGCACTAGGTGTTCAGGCAGTCTCCCAGCGAACAGTCCCTCAGCAGACAGACAGGACAGCACAACAGGCAGGAGTGGTGAACAGGCTGGAACACAGAGTCACAGATCAGGTAGCAAGATAAGGGACAGAAATGCAGGGTCAGGTTACCAGGACTGAAGAGTTGACAGAGTTGACGCCTAGAAGACGATCTGACACTGAAGCTTGGGAGGACAGCAGCTTAAATACACACAGAGGAGGAGCAGGTGATAGGCAACAGCCAATGACAGCCACTGAGAGTTAATAAGAGGAAGTGTATGCAGGCATGGCTGGTAATGCTGAGTGGAGAGGAGTGGAGATGTTACCTGAAGAGAGGAAACCCACAGGTAGGACCATGACACTATGTTTATTACACAAAAAAACATGCTGCGTCACGACAGGCTAGCTGCACTGATTCAGTTACAGGTTGCCAGGTCTGAATAAAACACCCACAACCTACACACTAAATTTTAAACTCAAACATTATCCTGTCTGTCATGACGCAGCGCGGTTTTTTTTTAAACCTAAAGGTGGATGATATAACACAAAAAAAACGATAGATAGATAGATAGATAGATACCGTAGATAGATATTCTCAAACACAATACTGTTCAAAAGTATTGGCACCCTGTCATTTTCTTTATACAAACTTTATAGATTTCTATTTTATGATTTCTACATTATTGAGTAATGAACCAACACTCTGAGAGAATTCTGCACAAACACACTCAACTTTACAACAGCTGCATGCATGTGAAATGAAAATAAATCGACAAAAGCATGAAAAACTATTTTGGATAAAATTGTTATTGTCCGTCACAAGTAAAAAGTAACTAATAACCAAACTTAATAATAAACTTGATCAATAACCAAACTTCAACTCAGTGTGTGATCTTCATTTTATGTTGCAATTCACAACTATTCTATGGTTTTCCTAAAAAAAAGTAGCACTTGCAAAATAGGGGGCAAGTGATAATATTGGGGGCAAGTGGGTTTAAAAAAATGTATATATATACTGTGTATATACATATATATCTATAGAGAGAGAGGCACGGTGGTGTAGTGGTTAGCGCTGTCGCCTCACAGCAAGAAGGTCCTGGGTTCGAGCCCCATGGCCGGCGAGGGCCTTTCTGTACGGAGTTTGCATGTTGTCCGTGTGGGTTTCCTCCGGGTGCTCTGGTTTCCCCCACAGTCCAAAGACATGCAGGTTAGGTTAACTGGTGACTCTAAATTGACTGTGAGTGTGAATGGTTGTCTGTGTCAGCCCTATGATGACCTTGCGACTTGTCCAGGGTGTACCCCGCCTTTCGCCCGTAGTCAGCTGGGATAGGCTCCAGCTTGCCTGCGACCCTGTAGAACAGGATAAAGCGGCTACAGATAATGAGATGAGATATATAGGCCTCGCTATGCTTAATTTTATTGACGCTGAGTGATATGCTCCTACCCATTAAACCGCCACCGCGACGCTTGCAATTTAGGCCTACTGGGGATCGCGTTCATGCAGAAATCATGCATTTTTACACACAAAAATGCATGTTCAGAATTTTAATGCACCTGGGATGCAAGGCTCCTACTTGAATTTTTCCTGATTGCCTTGGCAAATCTGTTAGATTATGTTGTTCAACAAACAAAGCAAAAGTGCACAGACTGTAAAGGTAACAGCATCATGGTTGCCTTGACATGACGTCATGGCAACTGCGGATATCTGGATGTGGGCTTTGGACGTGATATATTTTATTAGACCTAATGCTTGGCTCAACTAGGAGTGTGTTTGTTATGTACTGATAATGTAGACGAGGCTTAACACCATAAAATATGCAAGCTCTAGGCTCTGACTTATTTATTACTATTACAAGTCCACATTTGAGCATACCTTTATCATAATAAGGTATTTTTCTTTATCGGGAATTTCCCCTAAATTCTGGCACACAACCTTCCTTGAAATATTGGTTGGCACCTGTACTTTTTTATGCCTTTAGCATCTCTGGTATATTTAAAAGTCCCAAATACTAAATAGTTCAGGATATCATAGTGTCCCAAATCTGGTAGCTGGTTTGCTGTACACTTTTCAAGTGGAATAAAAACATTTGTGGATAAATTAAGAAGAACAAGCCTTTATTTTTTTTGGTGACCTGTAAACTCAAGCACAGTGAAATTCCTCCTCTGCACTTAACACACTGAAGTGTTGAATGTGCACACATGCGCATACACACACACACACGCACGCGCGCGTGCACAGAGAGAGAGAGAGAGCAGTGTGCAGAATAAATAAATATATTTGTGGGTAAATTATATGGATCTGTGATGCCTGCATGTTTCAGCTTTTGAATGTAATGCAATTTGCTGGTAGAAAATAATTTCTTAATAGTTTCAGAGAGATTGTACTGACTACAGTTGTCTCAATTTTCATTATTAACTGTCGCAGCTGTTTCTTTGTTTACCCGGCAGTATGGAGGACGCCGTATGATAAACAAAAATCTGTGATGTATGGCAGACGCCATGTGATAAACAAAAATCTGTGATGTCACTGAAAGTCCTCTATATTCTGTTCCAGGTTGACCACTTGCAAATAATTACCGAAAAACCTTTAAGTCTGTGGATTATCAGTGGAAAAAATTACAAGATTGTGGCCACACACTGCAACTGTATGTCTCTCTCTCTCTCTCTCTCTCTCTCTCTCTCTCTATTTAATTATTTATGGCCCACAAAAATGCCAGAGACCCCAATTTAGGCAGTCATGTGGGTCCCCAGACCCAGAACGTAAAATCCTAGCGCCGTCCCTGCCTACAGTACAAAACTAGAATCAACATGCATGTGTTTTGTAGCCTTTGAGCAGGTAATCAATATAGTCCATGCAAGCCCATGGGCCTGAACTTGACCTAAGTTCACAGCTGATGTCAGAGAAGGGTATTCCATGCTGATTGGCTGAGTGTGTGCAGTATCCCACATTGATTGGACGAATGAGTCGCAATTAATATTCATCGGTAACCTTTGCAAAAATGGCAGAGCCTTCAAGCCAGGTACAAGTGAGCAAAACACAGATGGGCTAGGTGCCTTGCTCAAGGGCACTTCAGCCCAAGGCTGACCCATGTCAACCTAACCGCATTTCTTTGAACTGTGGGGGAAACCGGAGCACCCAGAGGAAACCCACGCAGAGAACATGCAAACTCCACACAGAAAAGCCCCATTGGCCGCTGGGCTCAAACCCAGAACCTTCTCGCTGTGAGGCGACAGTGAGAACCACTACTCCACCATGCCACCCAGATGTCACCAGAAACCATGAAATGAACCCTTATATTTCAAAATTTCCCAGGGGAACATGCTCCTGGACCCCCCGGTGTGCTCTTTGCACCTTGCTGTGCTCAGGGGGCCACTACTCTTTCCAATTATTCTAGGGGAAAGCTTGGTTATTTATATATATATATATATATTAGTGCATCTCAAAAAATTAAAATATGATGAAAAAGTTTTTTATTTCATCATTAATTCAAAAAGGTAAACTTTCATGTATTCTATATTCATTACACATAAAGTTAAATATTTGAAGGCTTTTTTGTTTTTGCTCATGAAAATCAGAAATACTGTATCTCAAATTATTAGAATATTTCCTAAGGTCAGTCAGAAAAGGATTTACAATATAGAACTGTCCAACTTCTGAAAAATATGTTCATTTATACACTCAGTACTTGGTTGGGGCTCCTTTAACATGAATTACTGCATCAGTGTGGCATGGCATGGAGTAGATCAGCCTGTGGCACTACTGAGGTGTTATTGAAGCCCAGGTTGCTTTGATAGTGGCCTGCAGCTTGTTTGTATTTTGGGGTTGGGTCTCTCTCATCTTCCTCTTGACAATACCCCATAGATTCTCTTGAATGGGGTTCAGGTCACGTGAGTTGGCTGGCCAATCAAGCACAGTAATATCATGGTCAGCAAACCATTTGGCAGTTTTGGCACTGTGGGCAGGTGCTAAGTCCTGCGGGACAAGGAAATCGGCATCTCCATAAAGCTTGTCAGCAGATGGAAGCATGAAGTGCTCTAAAATCTCCTGGTAGATGGCTATGTTGCTTTTGGCTTTGATAAAACACAGTGGACCAACACTAGCAGATGCCATGGCACCCCAAATCATCACAGACTGTGGAAACTTCATACTGGACTTCAAACACATTGGATTCTGTGCCTCTCCACTCTTCCTCCAGACTTTAGGATCTTGATTTCCAAATGAAACAAAAAATTTGCTTTCATTTGAAAAGAGGACTTTGGACCACTGAGCAACAGTCCAGTTCTTTCTCTTCTTAGGCATGGTGTGGCAGGTCATAAAGGACCAGAATTTCACTCAGATACTGTGGCGCGAGACCATTCAGTGCTTTAAAGGTCAATGGTAGTATTTTATAATCAGTACAAAATGTGATTGGGAGCCAATGCAGTGTGACTAAAACAGGGGTGATGTGGTCATATCTTCTAGTTCTAGTAAGGACTCTTGCTGCTGCATTTTGAACTAACTGGAGCTTGTTTATGCACTTATTGGAACATCCATACAGTAAGTCATTACAATAATCCAACCTAGAGGTAACAAAAGCATGAACTAGTTTTTCTATGTCATGTAGTGACATTGTATTTCTTATCTTAGCAATATTTCTGAGATAAATGAAAGCTTTCTGGATAATGTTATCAATATGAGTTTCAAATGAAAGACTGGAGTCAATGATCACCCCAAGGTCTTTTACTGCTGCACATGAAGAAAGAGAAAGGCCATCCAGAGTTACTGTGTAATCAGAAAACCTACTTCTTGCTGCATGTGGTCCTAATACAAATACTTCTGTCTTGTCAGAGTTAAGCAGAGGGAAGTAAATAAGCATCCAGTGTCCAATGTCCTTTACACATTCCTTAATTCTATTAAGCTGGTGTCTCTCATCTGGTTTTGCAGAAACATACAACTGTGTGTCATCAGCATAACAGTGGAAACTAATACCATGCTTACGAATAATATCACCCAGAGGTAACATTATATATAAAGAAAAAAACAGTGGGCCTAAAACAGAACCTTGTAGCACACCAAACTTTGCCTCAGTATATCTAGAAAAATCACCATTTACATCAACATACTGATAGCGATCAGTTAAATAAGACCTGAGCCAGGAGAGGGCCGTTCCCTTAACTCCCACAACATTTTCTAGTCTATCCAGGAGAATGGAATGATCATTGGTGTCAAATGCTGCACTAAGGTCAAGCAACACAAGCAGGGAGACACAGCCCTGAGATCAGACGCCAAGGATAGGTCATTTACTACTTTAACCAGTGCTGTCTCTGTGCTATGATAAGGTCTAAATCCTGACTGATACATTTCATGGATGTTATTCCTATGTAAATTTGAGCATAACTGCTGTGCCACAGCTTTTTCTAGGATCTTGGAGATAAAGGGGAGGTTTGATATTGGCCGATAATTGGACTGCTGACAGGGGTCCAGGTCAGGGTCTTTTGTTTTTGTTTTTTTAATTAGGGGTTTGATAACTGCTAGTTTAAAGGATTTGGGTATATAGCCAATTCTAAGAGAAGAATTTATTATTTTTAGAAGCGGTTCATTTGCATCTGGTATTATCTGTTTGAAGAGTCATGTAGGTAAGGGATCTAGTACACAAGTTGAAGATTTTGATGCAGATATTAATGAAATTAGTTCAATTTCTCGAAGGGGAGTAAAACATTCTAATTGCTGATCTGATACAGATATATTGTTAACTACAGGGTTACTTAAATTGTCTGGCCTTAAATTAGTAGTTTGAATTTTTGTCGGATATTTTCAATTTTGTCATTGAAAAAATTCATGAAGTCATTGCTACTACATATTGCAGGTGTGCATGTGTCTATAGTGGTCTTTTTCCTGGTTAGTTTTGCTACAGTATTAAATAGGAATCTAGGATTATTTTGTTATCTTCTATTAGGGTGGAGGTATGTTGATCTAGCAGCACTAAGAGCTTTTCTATACTTCAGGAAGCTCTCCTTCTAAGTTAATTTGAACGCTACCAATTTTGTTTGACGCCATTTATGGTCCAATTTTTGAGTGGTCTGTTTTAAAGTGCGAGTGTAATCGTTATACCAGGGTGCTAATTTTTTTCTCTAATCATTTTCCTTTTAAGTGGAGCTACATTATCTAAAGTATAGCAGAACGTTGACTTTAAGTATTCAGTTGCCTGATCAAGTTCTGCAGGGGCTGACAGTGATCAAATCAAAGTTGATAACTCTGGGAGATTATTTATAAAACTCTGTGCAGTAGTTGACATGAATGTATGTTTAATACAGTAGCGTGGTGAGGTGCATGTATTATTGCTTCGGCATGTTTTCAGTAAAATGAGATAATGATCTGAGATAATTTCAGACTGTGGAAGTGTGACTATATTTTCTATTTTTAACCCAAATGTTAGTATTAGATCAAGAGTGTGACCACCATTGTGGGTAGGTCCTATGACATTCTGATTAACCCCTACTGAATCTAAAATGGACACGAACACTGTTTTAGAGGGTCTTCTGGATTATCTTATCTCATCATCTCTAGCCGCTTTATCCTTCTACAGGGTTGCAGGCAAGCTGGAGCCTATCCCAGCTGACTATGGGCGAAAGGCGGGGTACACCCTGGACAAGTCGCCAGGTCATCACAGGGCTGACACATAGACACAGACAACCATTCACATTCACACCTACGGTCAATTTAGAGTCACCAGTTAACCTAACCTGCATGTCTTTGGACTGTGGGGGAAACCAGAGCACCCGGAGGAAACCCACACGGACACGGGGAGAACATGCAAACTCCACACAGAAAGGCCCTCGCCGGCCCCTGGGCTCAAACCCAGGACCTTCTTGCTGTGAGGCGACAGCGCTAACCACTACACCACCGTGCCGCCCGTCTTCTGGATTATTGAAGCGAATATTAAAATTTCCAACAACTAAAGCTTTGTCTAAGGAAATAACCATGTTTGAAATGAAATTGAGAAAGAGGGGGCATCGTGGCTCAGTTGGATAAGGTGCCACATACCATAAATCTGGGGACCTGGGTTCAATCCCTCCCCGTCTCTCTCTCCTGCTCATTTCCTGTCTCTACACTGTCCCATCCAATAAAGGTGGAAAAAGCCCAAAAAAAAAGAAACTCAGAATATGGCCCCAGGGGCCTGTAAATAATAAGTAATGGAATTGACTGGGTAGACTTATTTTCTGAGACAACACACATTATATTAGAATGAAGAACTTAAAACATATTAAATTTATAACCAGGTTTTTGTGTTACACCTAGATAATCATTATAAATAACCGCGACGCCTCCTTCTCTGCCAGTTAAACGAGGCTGGCGTATATAACTGTATCCAGGAGGACTAGCTTCATTCAGTGCTATATATTCATTAAGCTTAATCCATGTTTCTGTTAAACACAGTACATTAAACTCCTGATCAGTAATAAGTTGATTAACAATTTGCGCTTTAGATGTAAGAGATCTAATATTTAATAGCCCTACCTTTAAATCAAAGGTGCTGGTGGTGGCTGTACAGTGATCTAATTTTATATTGATTAAGTTACTAGAACAAACTCTGAGTATTTCTACTTTTTTGTTTAGTTTCAGGGGGACAGACACAGTCTCGATGTAGTGGAGCCTGAGTGACAACTCTGTGTAGCTAGTAGACAGTTGGTTTAGGCTGTTCGTCTGCTCCCTGGCCTTGGCTCTGGATTGTCAGAAGTTCACTAGGCCTGTTCTGAGACTATGAGCTATGCTGCAAGAAATGAGAGCAGCACCTTCCCGAGTGGGATGGATACTGTCCCACCCTAACAGGGCAGCAGTGCCCTCAAAATTAGTCCAACTATCTATAAAGCCCACACTGTTTTCAGAGCACCACCTGGACAACCAGCAGTTCAGCAACCATAACCTGCTGTAAGCTACATCGCCACACCACAGGATACCTACCACTTTAAAGGTGCAAATTATTTTTTTTTTGTGACAGAAACAATAATTAAGATGAAAAAAACTGAAATCTGGAGGGCGCATTGGTATTCATCCCCTTTCATATAAAACCCCTAAATAAGAGCTGGTCCAACCAATTAAATTCATAAGTCACACAATTATTTGATTAACCCTCTGGGGTCGAGAGCTACATTCATACAGATAATGTAGGTTATACGATGGTGTATAATTATTTAAAGTATAAGAGATGCGCTCCTCTGTATTCTCCAACCTTATAAAATGTTATAGGAGAAGACTCACTGCCCTTTTACTGGCAAAGGGAGCTTGTACAAAGTATTAAATGCAGGGATGCCAATAATAGTGGCATGTGTTTTTCTTGAAAATAGTTACTTCTTTACAAAGAATTAGTTTTTCACTGAATAAATTTATTTCAATTCAAGATTAGATTTTTCTCTTATTTTTCAGTATGAGATGAAGCTACTTCACCAAAAGGTGGATTTTTTTCTAATCCTTTTTTATCTTATGTTTTTTTTCTAATCCTTTAATTTCTTATTAGAGAAAATGCATGTAGTATTTCGAGACCAAGAATGGAGCACTGTGGCTTCTCTCTCCATTTAGAGCATGCTGTATTTGTGTGTTATTTGTGTAATTGACTAACATTGCCACAGGTGGGCCACATAAAAATGCAGAAAACAATGTGGGCAGGAGTCCAGGTCGAGAGTCTGCCAGAGAAATATTGCTAATGTGGGCAAAAGTCTTTGTGAAAGCATGACCATATTAATGGGTTATTGTTCAGTGGCTGGGCGGCACGGTGGTGTAGTGGTTAGCGCTGTCGCCTCACAGCAAGAAGGTCCGAGTTCGAGCCTCGTGGCCGGTGAGGGCCTTTCTGTGTGGAGTTTGCATGTTCTCCTTGCGTCCATGTGGGTTTCCTCCGGGTGCTCCGTTTTCCCCCACAGTCCAAAGACATGCAGGTTAGGTTAACTGGTGACTCTAAATTGACCGTAAGTGTGAATGGTTGTCTGTGTCTATGTGTCAGCCCTGTGATGACCTGGCGACTTGTCCAGGGTGTACCCCGCCTTTCGCCTGTAGTCAGCTAGGATAGGCTCCAGCTTGCCTGCGACCCTGTAGAACAGGATAAAGTGGCTAGAGATAATGAGATGAGATGAGATTGTTCAGTGGCTTTTTACAGAGTCAGTGGCATGTGTTTTTCAAAAGGTTGAAATTTGTCAGAAGATTTGTTAAGCAAACACATGGTTTGTTCCAGTAATGGTCCTTTTAAAGTGTTGTGTGGATGGAGTGCTTATTTATTAGACCACATTAAATGTAATTTACATGGAGTTAAATAGAGAAACTTGCACCATCAGTTTTGCATTTAGTGTGCTTCTGAAATTAGCACATACAGTGGGTACGGAAAGTATTCAGACCCCTTTAAATTTTTTACTCTTTGTTTCATTGTAGCCATTTGCTAAAATCAAAAAAGTTCATTTTATTTCTCATTAATGTACACTCAGCACCCCATTTTGACAGAAAAAAAACAGAAATGTAGAAATTTTTGCAAATTTATTAAAAAAGAAAAACTGAAATATCACGTGGTCATAAGTATTCAGACCCTTTGCTGTGACACTCATATTTAACTCACATGCTGTCCATTTCTTCTGATCCTCCTTGAGATGGTTCTACTCCTTCATTGGAGTCCAGCTGTGTTTAATTAAACTTATTGGACTTGATTAGGAAAGGCACACACCTGTCTATACAAGACCTTACAGCTCACAGTGCATGTCAGAGCAAATGAGAATCATGAGGTCGAAGGAACTGCCCAAGGAGTTCAGAGACAGAATTGTGGCAAGGCACAGATCTAGCCAAGGTTACAAAAGAATTTCTGCAGCACTCAAGGTTCCTAAGAGCACAGTGGCCTCCATAATCCTTAAATGAAAGAAGTTTGGGATGACCAGAACTCTTCCTAGACCTGGCCATCCAGCCAAACTGAGCAATCGTGGGAGAAGAGCCTTGGTGAGAGAGGTAAAGAAGAACCCAAAGATCACTGTGGCTGAGCTCCAGAGATGCAGTAGGGAGATGGGAGAAAGTTCCACAAAGTCAACTATCACTGCAGCCCTCCACCAGTTGGGGCTTTATGGCAGAGTGGCCCGACGGAAGCCTCTCCTCAGTGCAAGACATATGAAAGCCCGCGTAGATTTTGCCAAAAAACACATGAAGGACTCCCAGACTATGAGAAATAAGATTCTCTGGTCTGATGAGACGAAGATTGAACTTTTTGGCATTAATTCTAAGCGGTATGTGTGGAGAAAACCAGGCACTGCTCATCACCTGCCCAATACAATCCCAACAGTGAAACATGGTGGTGGCAGCATCATGCTATGGGGGTGTTTTTCAGCTGCAGGGACCAGGATGACTGGTTGCAATTGAAGGAAAGATGAATGCGGCCAAGTACAGAGATATCCTGGAAGAAAACCTCTTCCAGAGTGCTAAGGACCTCGGACTGGGCCGAAGGTTCACCTTCCAACAAGACAATGACCCTAAGCACACAGCTAAAATAACAAAGGAGTGGCTTCGGAACAACTCTGTGACCATTCTTGACTGGCCCAGCCAGAGCCCTGACCTAAACCCAATTGAGCATCTCTGGAGAGACCTGAAAATGGCTGTCCACCAACGTTCACCATTAGAGATGCACCGATTGCAATTTTTTGGGCCGATTCCGATTTCCGATTTTCCATGGAGTGTGACCTGCCGATACCGATTTTGGCCGATTCCGATTTCATTTTTTCAAACCACTTCACAGCACACACAAAGACTATTTTCTTTTTATCTTTTCTTTAATAGAACATTCTGCCAGATTTTCAGTAATAAATTTTCAACACCTCAAAGGTTGAAAACAAACAAAAAGACATTGTTCTTTGTAAAATCTTTCTTCATGTTTGGTATTAACATATTAATTCCTGTAATAGGAAATTCTCACACACATTTTTTCTTTTCCCATCCAATATCTGGCACAAAAACAACTTCCCCCTCATATATTATTTGCCTACTGCTATGGAACACACTTTCATAAGCCTATTTACATCTGAAAACTTATGCCTTATAGAACAACCCATTTCTTCATTCAGTATCAAAATACAAAAATAATTTCCAGTCATACTTAAACCATAGCCATTCTATCATCTTTGTCAAATGTGTATTTGTAGAGTAATTTCCAATGGAATCAAGTGCAACCAAGGTCGTAAAACAAACAAAAAGACATTTTTTTCTTTCTCTCTTTGTACAAATCTAACTAGATGTTTGGTAATAGGCTAACGTATTAATTCCTGTAATGGGAAATTCACACAACCACAAATGTTTTCTTCTTTTCACATCCAATATCTGGCACAAAAAAAAAATTAACTATCGTGAATTTTTTTTTTTGTTAACGGCGCGCGCGCCGGTGCTCGTTAGGCGCTCAGGACTGACACTGTTCTGCGCAAGCGCAACACAATCGCACTAGAAAGCATGTTCAAGCTGCCAGTGTAGCTGCAGCCTTTTTAGTTGCGAATTACGAGTATTTCCACTTTCATCTCTATGTGATACACAAGTTTTGATCGGCAGAAAATCGGCATATTTTAATTTTGACCGGCCGGTCGCCGGTCATGGCCGATCACGTGAAAATCGGCCGATTCCGATCGGCAGCCGGTCAATCGGTGCATCTCTGTTCACCATCCAATCTGAAGGAACTGGAGAGGATCCCCAAATCCAGGTGTGAAAAACTTGTTGCATCATTCCCAAGAAGACTCATGGCTGTACTAGCTCAAAAGGGTGCTTCTACTGAGCAAAGGGTCTGAATACTTATGACCATGTGATATTTCAGTTTTTCTTTTTTAATACATTTGCAAAAATTTCTACATTTCTGTTTTTTTCTGTCAAGATGGGGTGCTGAGTGTACATTAATGAGAAATAAAATGAACTTTTTTGATTTTAGCAAATGGCTGCAATGAAACAAAGAGTGAAAAATTTAAAGGGGTCTGAATACTTTCCGTACCCACTGTATATCTGAGTTGTATTTATGATTTACAGCAGCGTATCAGCAATTTAATGAATAAGAAGAATAAAAAAAACACGTGTTTGTTTGATGCATCTCAATTTATTCACCTGTACACAAAAGTCAAGCACAATCTACAGTGCCTTGCAAAAGTATTCATCCCCCTTTGTGTTTGTCCTGTTTTGTTGCATTACAAGCTGGAATTAAAATGGATTTTTGGTGGGTTAGCACCATTTGATTTACACAACATGCCTACATCTTTAGAGGTGAAAATTGTTGTTTTATTGTGACACAAACAATAATTAAGATGAAAAAACAGAAATCTGGAGTGTACATAGATGTCACAGTGCAGGCACTTATGGATGTATGCGCAGAAGAGTGACGAGGAGCAAACAGTAATAGAGCCAGAACAAGAGACGAGAATCAGAGTTGTAGAACTAGCGAAGGTCAGGCGATCAGCAAACAGCGTTAAGGGGAAAAGACAAAGAGCGAAAACAGAAAATAGAGAAGCAAGAGTCAGAAGAATGAGAGTCAGTCAGAAAACAACAAGGCTTGGTATGAACTGATATAGGTAGAATGATACTTTGCAATGGAGTAGTGTGAGAGAGAAGTTTATATAGGCAGGGGGACTAATTGGAATGATGAGTGACAGCTGAGTTCAATAATCGGGAAACACAGGGTGCTGTGAGTTCTGGGGAGTGTAGTCCACAGTGTCCATGTTTGTAGTTTGGACAGTTTCAGCGGGTTTTCTGACAGAGCCCCCCGAGGAGCTCCCACCGGGAGCTGTAGTCTTTCTTGGGCACTCCCTACCTCTGGGTGCAGGTTTGTCTGGGTGTAGAGCATGGAATGCTTGCTTGAGTAGCGGATCTAGGATGTCTTTGGCTGGAACCCAGCTCTGTTCTTCGGGTTCATAACCCTCCCAGTCTACCAGGTATTCAATCTGCCCCCTTCGACATCTAGAGTTGAGGATCTTGTTTACCTGGTAGATGGGTTCGCCTTCCAAATCAAGAGCTGGGTGTTCTTGGCTAGGTGAGTTGTCCACGAGAGGTCCCGGGATGGCAGGTTTGAGAGGACACATGGAATGTAGGTGACAGCCTGCTGTGAGGAGGGAGTTCAAGTCTGTACGAGACTTCATTGATGTGGTCCAGCACTTTAAAAGGCTACATAAATCGTGGCTGGAGCTTTCTGCAGGAGTTGGGTTCCCTGAAGTTTCTAGTACCTACCCAAACTTTGTCACCTGGGTTGTACGTTGGAGTTTCTGCACAGTGCTTATCAGCATACTTCTTGTACTTGGCATTGATAGTTTCGATCCACTGGTAGACCTCCTCCCATATTGCCTGGCTGCGAGAGAACCACTCTTTGATGGCTGGGACCTGGCTGGGTGTGTCATCCCAGGGGAACAGAGGCGACTGGTAGCCGAGTATGCACTGGAAGGTGTTAGTTGGGTTGCAGAGTGCTTGAGGGAGTTTTGTGCATACTCAGCCCATGGGAGGAAGTGTGCACAATCCCCCTGATTGTGCATGCAGAAGATCTTCAAGAAACAGCCAAATTCTTGGTTGGCTCTCTCGACTTGTCTGTGAGACTGAGGGTGGTATTCAGATGCCAGACTCACAGAAACCCCTAGTCTTTCCATGCAGGACCTCCAGAAGTGTGAGATGAACTGGGAGCCTCGATTGCTAACAATGTCTTCAGGGAGACCATAGTATCGAAAAACTTGTTGGAACAATAGTTCTGCTGTTTGGTCTGCGGTGGGAATGCCGGGTAAGGGAATCAGCTTGAAGGCTTTGGAGAAGCGATCAATGGTTACCATAATTGTAGTGTTATCTTGTGAGAGAGGAATGTCGGTGATGAAGTCTATGGCTATATGGGACCAGGGTGTCTGAGGCACAGGGAGGGCACGGAGTTTACCAGTGGGTGGAGTTCTAGGAACTTTGGCTTGTGCACAGACTGAACATGATGCGATGAACTGGTTGATCTCAGTGAGCATGTTTTCCCACCAATATTTGTTCCAAAGCGTCTGATGGGTGTGATGGCTGCCCGGGTGATGAGTCTGCTTCTGAGTTGTTTGGGCACATATAGTAGACCAGGTGGAAGATTATCGGGAAGTTGTTGGGGTTGAGAGTTTCTGATTTCTCTGTCTAGGTCCCAAGTGATGGACTGGATGAAGCATTGAGAAGAGAGGATAGGATGGGCAGCAGAGTCCTGATGAGAGGGCGCAAAGACTTGTGAGAGGGCATCAGCTTTAGCATTCTTGGAGCCAGGGCAGAAAGAGATGGTGAAATTGAATCTTGTGAAGAAGAGAGCCCATCTGGCCTGACGAGAGTTTAACTGCTTGGCCTGAGATATTCTAGGTTCTTATGTTCTGTTAGGATTATGATTAGGATTGGCACCTTCCAACCAGTGGCGCCATTCTTCAAGGGCTAGCTTAATTGTGAGTAGCTCCTGATTCCCCACATCATAATTTCTTTCTGCTGATGAGAGTTTCCTTGAAAAGAAGGCCACTGGATGAAGTTTCTGTTTCTCCCCGAAACGTTGGGAGAGAACTACCCCTACCCCCTTGTCGGAGGCATCAACTTCCAGGGTGAAAGGCTTTGAAGGATCTGGATGCTGTAGGATGGGGGCAGAGGTGAAGGCTTTTTTGAGACGACAGAAGGCTTCTTCTGCTGCAGGGTTCCATTGAAGGTGCTTGGGTCCCTTCTTGAGAAGTGCTGTCAAGGGAGGCAGCAATTGAGCTGAATCCTCTAATAAACCGGCATTAGAAGTTTGTGAAACCTACAAAACACTGAAGGACTTTGGTGGAAGTGGGAATGGGCCACAATGTAACTGCAGAGACCTTTGATGAGTCCATACAAACTCCCTCAGAACTGATGACATATCCAAGGAAGGAGGTATACGTTTGATGGAATTCGCATTTTTCTGCTTTAACATATGGCCCTTTTCCACTACCCTTTTTCAGCTCACTTCAGCTCGCTTCAGCTCACTTCAGCCCGACACGGCTCACGTTTCGACTACCAAAAACCAGAACGACTCAGCTCGCTTCAGCCCTGCTTAGCCCCTAAAACTCGCACCGTTTTGGAGTGGGGCTGAAGCGAGCCAAACCGTGCCGAGTGAGGCTGGGGGCGTGAGCAGACACTCCCCTGTGCACTGATTGGTGAGGAGGAGTGGCCTCACATGCCCACACACGCCCCGCGAGCACGCTGGGATCTGTAAACACCGCAAACCCGGAAGGAGAAGAATTACGAGAATTTCTGAAGCCTTATGCGCCTCGCCTCATCTATACGCTCTTGCCAGTATCTGTCAGCGTTGTCGGTGACAACAAGCCACAGCACCAAGACCAGCAACACTAACGACTCCATGTCCTCCATGTTTATTGTTTACTCTCCGGGTCGTGAGACTACCGCTTAAAAGATCACTGATGTCACTGTTTGCGCTGCTTAACGACATCACCTGATGTCCACCCATTTTCGCTAACTCCACCCAATGTGTCCACCCACTTCCAGCCAGCACGGTTCAGCGCGGTTGTAGTCGAAATGCAACTCCAACAGCCCCGCTCAGCCCGACTCAGCACGGCACGGCTCAGCCCGACTCAGCCGCGTTTGTAGTGGAAAAGCGGCAATAGAGATGATTCTGGAGCAGGCATTGAAGAACTGTTCTTACATGCTCTTGGTGACTTTCTTTGTCTTCAGAGTATATCAGGATGTCATCGATATATGCAATAGCATATTTGCCCCGCATGTCCTGTAGCACGTTGTTGATAAGGCACTGGAACACGCTAGGTGCCAAAGAAAGGTCATACGGCATTACCCAGCATTCAAAGTGACCGGCAGTAGTGCTGAATGCGGTATTCCATTCATTTCCCTTTTTAATCCTGATGAGATTATACGCGCTGCATAAATCAAGCCTGGAGAAGATTTTTTGCTGATCTAAGTTGTTCCAGGGCTGCAGGAACAAGAGGAAGTGGATAAGGGTATTTCACTGATACCTGGTTCAAGCCCCTGTAGTCAATACATGGGTGAAGACCCCCGCCTCGTTTTTCCACAAAGAAGAAGTCAGCCGAGGCTGGAGACCTTGAAGGGTGGATGTAACCCTGCTTGAGAGCCTCCTGAATTTACTCCTCTATAGCTGCTTGTGGCGGCACGGTGGTGTAGTGGTTAGCGCTGTCGCCTCACAGCAAGAAGGTCCTGGGTTCGAGCCCCGGGGCCGGCGAGGGCCTTTCTGTGTGGAGTTTGCGTGTTCTCCCCGTGTCCGCGTGGGTTTCCTCCGGGTGCTCCGGTTTCCCCCACAGTCCAAAGACATGCAGGTTAGGTTAACTGGTGACTCTAAATTGACCGTAGGTGTGAACGTGAGTGTGAATGGTTGTCTGTGTCTATGTGTCGGCCCTGTGATGACCTGGCGACTTGTCCAGGGTGTACCCTGCCTTTCGCCCGTAGTCAGCTGGGATAGGCTCCAGCTTGCCTGCGACCCTGTAGAACAGGATAAAGCGGCTAGAGATAATGAGATGAGATGAGATAGCTGCTTGTTCTTTCAGAGGGTACCTGAAGGGTATATGCCTTATACAGAGGGTATATATACCCCTGAGGTGGTGACATACCTGGCAGGAAGTCAGTCGCACAGTCATATGGTCTGTGAGTTGGCAAACCACAGGCTTTTCCCTTGCTGAAAACCTCTTTGAGATCCAGATAACATTTGGGAATGTTGTCCAGAGTGTCCAGCTGAGAGCTCTCCACAGAGGTGGATGCGAGAGTAACTTGAGGATGAGCAATTCAGCCCTGAAAACATGCAGGCAACTACTGTAGAATGTCCTTGTTTTGCCATGAGATTGGGGGTCCTGAAGCTGGAGCCAAGGGTAGCCAAGGATGAGATTGTGACTTACAGTAGTCACATCCCACTTGGATGCAGAGAGGAGCTGTGCGAAGGGTGACAAAGCAATCTCCTATTGGTCCTCCGTCGATGGTCCGAATGCTGAGTGCACTGTGACGTGGGGTTGTTAGCAAGTTGAACTTCTGAATGATTGAGTTGCTGATGAAGCTCCCCTCTGCCCTTGAATCAATGAAAGCAGAGAGGATATGGGTAGAAGTAGCCAACTTTAAAAGTACTGGAACCTTGAACGATTTGGAATTTAATTTTCTTATCAGACTTACATGGCATGGAGGACCCTCTGTAGGAGATGAGCGAGAAGGACGAATGGGAATGGGAACTCAGCAATTGAGCTGATGTTCAGGGCTACCACAGTAGAAACACAGACCCTCCTTCCTCCTCCTGGCATGTTCAGAGCGAGTTAGGTGGGTGAGTGAGACATCCATGGCAGAACTGTCCTCCAAAACTGAATCCGGTTTACCGCTCTCCTGTAGGGAGGGTCGATGAGCCAAGAGATTACCAAGATGAATTGTGAGGTCGATGAGAGAATCGAGCGTGAGTTATTCATCACGGCAAGCGAGTTCGCACAGAATCTCAGGGTGCAAACCTTGGCGAAATACAGCTTTCAGCACGGGATCATTCCATCCACTTGCGGCCGCCAGTGTTCTGAATTCCAGAGCATACTCTGCCACACTTCTGGAGCCCTGTGATATGGTGAGTAAACTTTCACCTACTTCAATCCCCTCGGGTTTGTGGTCAAAAACTCTTTTGAACAGAGCAAGAAATTGCTCATAAGACTTAGTTGGCTCGCCTCCTTTACGCCAAACTCCGCTGGCCCATCACAACACTTTTCCCATAAGGAAGGAAAAGAATTTGGCAAACTTATGCTTGTCAGACATGCTAGGCATAGCAGTGAAGTACATGGAACATTGGAGAAGGAAGCCTTTACAGGCGAGTGGATCTCCAGCAAATTTCTCCAGAGCTGGAAGTTGTAGTGCTGGGCTCAGAGATGACTCAGAACACGTTAGGAGGGACCGCGACGTCACAGTTGCTAGTTGGGCCTTTCTGGTGTTGAGGTTGGCTAGCATCTGCTGATGCTCTCCTAATAAGCGTCCTTGGGCATTGAGAGCAGTTCGCTTCGCCTCTTCTGCTACATCCATGGAGGCGAAGTGTCCTGTCATGGTGCAGGCACTTATGGATGTATGCGCAGATGAGTGACGAGGAGCAAACAGTAACAGAGCCAAAACGAGAAACGAGAATCAGAGTCGTAGAACTAGCGAGGGTCAGGCGATCGGCAAACAGCGTTAAGGGGAAAATACAAAGAGCGAAAACAGAAAATAGAGAATCAAGGGTCAGAAGAATGAGAGTCAGTCAGAAAACAACAAGGCTTGGTATGAACTGATATAGGCAGAACGATACTTCGCAATGGAGTGGTGTGAGAGAGCGGTTTATATAGGCAGGGGGACTAATTGGAATGATGAGTGACAGCTGAGTTCAATAATTGAGAGACAGAGAGCACTGTGAGTTCTGGGGTGTGTAGTCCACGGTGTCCATGTTACTGACAGTGTGCTCCAGACCCCACGCATGCCAAGTGGACTCCCAGTGCACTGATACACCTGCACAAGATGAAGGCACTATCAATGCACCTATATAAAGACTCTGAAAACACACGCTCACTGCGAAGTACTGTATTGCAATATGTTCTGTACACATTACCCAGCCTTATCTCCTGTTTTCCTGATTCCTGTTTTTTTTTTTTTTTTTTGGGGGGGGGGGGGGGGGGGTTGTGCTTCCATATTTGCCTGTGCTAATCTGTTTGTACCTCACCTGACCTTTTGCTTGTTTACTGTTTTTGATCTCTGCTCGCTGATTTGGATTGTTTGCTTGTTGTCACCTTTATAAATAAAACCATCTTCTGTACATACATCCGTCTCCGACCCTTCCCTGAGACTTATGGTGTCCCTTTACAGAGAGCTGATTTTAAGGTGAATTGAACCTTTTTGAAATTTTAAGGTAAAGTCTCTACAATAATCACGGAATTGGCGCGAAGGAAAAGGCCATTGCAAGATTAATTTATAATCACTCTGTGCTAAATTTCCTTGGGTATTTCTGAATGTTGTCGTTGCCTTTTTGTCCACTGAAACACGTGTGAAGTTATATTGTATCTAAAAACAGGATTTCAATATCAAATGAATGGACATGCCATCCTGTTTTCTCTCTCAACTATCTCATCATTTTTTTCTGTATTTGGGCAATTCCATGTAAATGTCAACCTCACCATGCAAAATTAAAGCAACATGTAATACATCAAAACCGCTCCCAGAGATCTCACCTAGGCCTGTATTTTACAGATGTGAATAAGTTGAACCAATTTGTAACCAACCTAATATGTCACTGTCAGTCTTTCTTTCTTATAATGTAAAACCCAAGCTAAAACCAACTTTGATGATGTACAATTCTATATTATTGCCACAAGCCACAGAAATGTATGCTAAAATCCACAAAACAGCAAAACAATAGCCATCCTAAATATTATTTAAGAACTTTGATAGTTTTAGCTGATATTTAGAGAGTTTTTCAAAGGGTTATGGTGGTTAAATTGCTGATTTTCTAAACATATGCCATGTCTATTTCAGACGCGTCACATCCATAACGGAATTTCGTCACATCCATAACGCTGACTTTTCCTTCCGAAACTCTGCATGAAATACAAAATATTTTAAACAAAGATTTTTTAATATTCACCTTGGACCCCTCTATCAAATGGATATCTCCATTTCGACATTAGGTTTACAATTTCACAGAGTTTGATAAAAATGTACAGTCACCCAAGAAAAGTGATACTTTTTCTGTCACATCCATAACGCATCTTTTATTGGCGTTTTCTGGCATGTCCTAGATGTACTATGGGAATTGTTCTTGTTCTATCACTTCTCCAGTATGGTACAGCTTTAAAATATGCAACACCTGTTTAAATACTGGGAGACAATAAAACATGCACTGGGTCATTTGTTGCCATTTTGAGTTCAAGTGTCACGTCCATAACGCTGGAATTGCTCATTTATAGGCTCTGAAAGAGATTTCCTCATGAGTGCAATGTGAGAAGATCATAGGTTTTGGAATTAAAAAAAATTATAGTTGCAGAGATGCGGTGATGTTAGTAAAAATAAATAATGGTAATTGCACGCTGCCCCCCCTCCCCCACACACACAACTCTACTTAGCATTGTAGCACAAAATAGAAAGGGTCTACATGGTCCTAACTGGTACTGTTAGAACCAGAAAAGGTTGTAGTTTTATGAGCAGCCTTAGTTGCTTAGTTTTGGAGGTGAACCTGAGCAAATTCCTGGCTTCTGACACAATGCACCACCCACTCCTGCCAGCTCCAGCACTGAAAGTGAAAGTGCCTAATTACTGCCAATATTTAGCTTTGTGCCTACCAAGTGAGGTTACAAAGATGACAATTACAAAGAGACACTGCTTTATCATAACTGTGAAAGTTGAACACTAAATCAGTAAACAAAATGAATACGCAAACTATGATTTGTACAAGGGGCAGCACGGTGGTGTAGTGGTTAGCACTGTCACCTCACAGCAAGAAGGTCCTGGGTTCGAGCCCAGCGGCCAACAAGGGCCTTTCTGTGTGGAGTTTGCATGTTTTCCCTGTGTCTGTGTGGGTTTCCTCCAGGTGCTCCGGTTTCCCCCATAGTCCAAAGACATGCAGGTTAGCCTAATTGGTGGCTCTAAATTGACCATAGGTGTGAATGGTTGCTTGTCTCTTTGTGTCAGCCCTGCGATGACCTGGTGACTTGATGAAGCTTGGATAGGCTCCAGCTTGCCTGCGACCCTGTGTAGGATAAGTGGCTACAGATAATGGATGGATTATTTGTACAATGTATTAACTTCCTGGGTTCCAGAAAACCGCTTGAGCAGTTGTTGCTCTTCTTCTTCACGAGCGGCTTAGCTTGCGTATTCATCCGCCTCTTTCTCCGTGGCTATAGGTTCTAAATCATCCGCAGACAACCAACCAAAGATTGAGGATGAATTTGAAGCGCTTTTGTCATCTTTTTCAAAAGAAGCAGTATCAAGAACGCACACCATTGCAGAGAATAGTATAGAGTCTGTGTGGACACAAAAGAAGGCAGTGGCGCATATGACATCACACATGCAGCGCCGCTGACCTGTAAATTGCTCTGATCTAATAATGGGGGACAAGCTTTTAGTGATTTTTGGAACAGAATTCAGATGCAAAAAAATTATTTTTTAAACCAATTTTTTATTTATCGGTGAACTTTACAACCTTTTTGAGCATATCGCACACAGAAAACCCAGGATATTTTCTGTAATTTTTGTTAGACTAGCACTTTAAGCAGTGACTTTTTTCTAGCCACTCTTCCATAAAGCCCCACTCTGTGGCATGTATGGCGTAAAATGGTCCTACAGACAAATACTCCATCTCTATCTCTGTCATGGATCTTTGCAGCTCCTTCAGTGTTATCTTTGGTGTCTTTGTTGCATCTCTGATTAATGCCCTCCTTGCCTGATCTGTGAGTTTTGGTGGGCGGCCTTCTCTTGTCAGGTTTGTAGTGGTGCCGTATTCTTTCCATTTTGCTATAATGGGTCTAATGGTGCTCCGTGGGATATTCAAAGTTTGGGATATTTTTTATAATCCAACCCTGATCCATACTTCTTCACAACTTTGTCTCTGACCTGTTTGGAGTGCTCCTTGGTTTTCATGTTGCTTTCTTGGTAGTGTTGCAGAGTCAGGGTCCTTCCAGAACAGGTTGATTTATACAGACATCATGTGACAGATCATGTGACACTTTGATTGCACACAGGTGGATCTTAATCAACTAATTATGTGACTTATGAAGTTAATTGGTTGGACCAACTCTTATTTAGGGGTTTCATGTGAAAGGGGGTGAATACCTATGCACACTCCAGATTTCTGTTTTTTCATCTTAATCATTGTTTGTCTCACAATTAAACAACAATTTGCACCTTTAAAGTGGTAGGCATGTTGTGTAAATCAAATGGTGCTCACCCTCCAAAAAGCAATTTTAATTCTATCTTGTAATGCAACAAAACAGGACAAACACCAAGGGGGATGAATACTTTTGCAAGACACTGTACATCAGTATCCACTGTAATCACACAGAGTTGCATGACCTGTGCATGTTACTAATGATTTAATTAGATGATAAATATAAATTTAATATCAATATGAAATAAATAGCATTGTCTAGGATTTGACTTGCTGCCTAGCCAATTGTGTTTGCAGTAGTGGAATTGATAGTAGTCTAAAGTGACTATGTTTCACTAAAACAAATGGCAAAGGCCATTTTAGTTAAACATAGCCAGTGCATGCTCAAAAATCTTACCTCAGCCTGCTTTTTCAAGTTCCGTGGAATTTATTCATGCCTTCCAGGGAGACAAAAGAGACACCTCATTTTATCTTTGCTTACATATTGAAATATTTTACTGAGGTCGGGCCAGGGGTGCTCATCCTCAGGTTTGACACTCTCATGGTGGCTTATCCATCATTAAACACACATGGATACCCATTGTTCTAACTACATTGTGTAACATGAGGAGGTCATAGTAGATGACAAATTAGCACAAAACTTGATAGCTTATTCTACACTGAGGAACTTGATTGGATGTTAAACTGAGCCACTTCAACTGACATCCAGCCACTGACTATGTATAGCATGCAGTCAGTGGCTGGATGAGAGAAGAGCAGACCTTTGTGATTTGTTATGAGTAGTCTGAAGAGCGCCATAAAAATACTAGGAGTAAAATGTTTTTCCCCCTTGGAAAGCTAATTGAGTAAGAGTTCATATGCCAAAATTATACATTAGTAAAAAAAAATCAATACAAAGTTATTCTGACTGATCACTTTCATCCATAGAGCACAAGGGCTCACTGACTGGTTTGATGAGTAAGAAAATGATGCAGATGGTATGCTATGGCCTTCACAATCAACAGATCTTGACCCAATTGAATGCCTGTGATAGGGAATATCTTTTGGCAGAATGGTGTCCACCCCTCCAGTACAGTTCTAGAGACATGTAGAAACTGTATGAATGTATAAGCTATTTTTATACCTTCTTAAATTTCAAATAGCTAACTATAAACTAACTTTACTGGAGGGATTTATGCATGAACAAACAGCATGTAAAGCAAGACAATTCCTGTGTTTTCACCTAGCTCAAAAACATTTTAAATGTTCTTATCTATGATGAAAAGTCTCAGTGTCATGACAGGTATAACAACTGACACAAGTCACCAAGATGACAAGCAAACACCATTTCTTAAGCAATACTTAGTGACAAAATATAAATAAAGCTAATATTTGTAAGGAGCAAAGGAAAATTCTCTATCAGAAAGACCTATGGTAAAACACAATCGTCTGACCTGTCATAACATCCAGTTTCGTTTAGTTGAACAAACACAGATTTCCTTCATTTTGGCTATAAACATACAAAAAAAAAAACCATGCTCACTGAATGTTGACACTCCTGCTTGTCAGGTTCAGAGTGATCACAAACCCTCTCTGTCACATATTTTCATTATTGTTGAGCTATTTCAGTGTTAAGGCACCTATTTTCATCAGTATAGTCGACAATACAATATACAACATGGGATATTTATGACAAGAATCAGCCAAGCTAATATGGCATCTAATTTTACCGGAAGTAAACAGCTTGTGCCCTAGTTATCTAGTTATTATGGGATAACTATGGCTGAGCAATACCTGAAAAACTAAAACACTAAAATTAAATAAAAAGTAATCTAAAACTCATTAATTCCTCAAAAATACTCTCTAAAACACATGTAAAACTAACTCAAATTAAACTGAAATTTAAAAAAACGAAAAGACTAAATAAAAATAAAAATGAATGAAATTTTAAAAACTATAATAACTCTGTCCCAAATACAAACCCATTCACAATAAAGGGTGGAGAAACACTTGGCACATTGGTTTCACAATAATTGATTCACTTACTTTGGTTCACTTGGATTGAGTGTGTGTGATGCATTTTAATAAAGTAGAAATAACAGAATCTTTTTTAGTGTAACAGAGAGAGAGGGAGAGATTTGGAGTTTTGCATCAGGCCCAGTCTTACACACCATATACAACCCAAGGTCCCAAAAATACATCTGGGTCTTTTCCTTTAGTACCTTTGCTTCTGTTACCTTAATTATTGCTAGAAGTTACTTAGTGTGGCATCTCTATTTTCCCCAAAAGTACCGCATCAGCAGAGCTGTTATGGTAGCGAGCCCAGCCCTGGACCTATCCGCTGCTTTCGCTGCAGAGAGGTGTGTAAAGGGGAGGTTGTGCGTGTACAGAGCATCCACTTCCACGTCAAATGTTTCACCTGCCAAGGTAAGGAGTAGCTATGCAAGTGCTTAACTGATTTATTTAGCGTCATGTTTGGTCCAATATGTGCAATAGATGTCCTCTTAACATTTACTATATATTTAGGTTTTATAAGTATACAATTGTAAAATTAATATTTCAAAAACTATACCATACATAAGAATGAAAAAATGAACAAAATTGCAGAAATATATTTGGGAATCTGCACAAATGAACCACTCCGCATGCTTGGGGATCCTCCCGATGGCAGGTTTGCATTTACAGAGTGAAACTGTGCAGAGAGCAACTGAGAAAGTAATTAGATTAATTTAGTTTGTTATTCTCAGTTCAAAATTATGTATAGCATTTGTAATATAAATATAATTTTAAAATCTCATGCTGATTCAAGCAACTGAGTTTAACAAACACGTTTCATGTATTTTTTCCACTGTGTTTTGTATGTTTGTTTGAATTTCAGTAAAAAAAAAAGTAAAAGGCATCTTTTATTAGCTACAGGTGTTACAGGTGATAATGTACTGTACTTGAACAGTATTTTTTGGCCACTACTGTTAGTATGGATAATGGGCAACCTCTAATTTTCTGTCCCATTTTAAGGAAATATGATACTTTCAACTTATTTGCTCTTTACCTTGAATGAGTAGATGTTTAAATAACTGTTTTATCCTTGGTTGTGCTCTTGGGACTGCCATAGTGTTTTTGTTGGTCTCCTGTGTCAGTTTCTGTCTGAAGCAGATACCTGTTGAATAATGAGATCATCTGCTCTTGCATCTTCCACACATCATTGTGGTGATGCTCCATAGTTTCAGCCATGGCATTACTTAACTTTGGTTTTTGCAATGGTCAAGAATTTAAATTTTGGAAACTGAATGAGATGACTCATGGCCCAAAATCATACACATGCATGACAGAATAATGCGCACTGATGTTTTTGAAGCCTTTAAATAACCCAAAATAAAACGTTCCTCAGGATGAATTGTGTCCAGTGTAGTATACTGTGTAATACAAATTTGATTAGGTATTACAAAATCGAATTGTATTTGGGAGATTGCAGCTTATTTTATTGCAGCTTTGTTAGCTGTTGCTTTGCTTTGTTGCTATATATTCCAGTGTCTGTCTCCAAACTGCTTTTTCCATGCTGACATTGCATTTGAATGGTTGCTGTGGTAAACTGTGTGAAGGTTGGTGGTTATTCTCAACATCAAACCAATAGGAGCATAACCACAAATGGGAACATTCTATATCAAAACTTAAAACAGAATTAAGGGGGTACAGCTGAAGATCATGGAGCAAAAGCAAGAAAAGATTGGGGGTTATAGCACCTTCCTACTGTTTTTACATGAGACTTTGCCTTTGGACACATGAACTTGTTCAGCAGTATCATTCACTTTGTTGTTCTCTCCTACTTTCTGCTATTCCCTCAATACTTAAGTGAAAATTTTTAGTAAAATGTATTTAATAAAATGTATTTAATCTCTTAACCCAGGTTATATCATTCACAAGGGATTTAACTGATCCCAAATTATCATTTTCCATATGGTGTGTCCTCTGACACATCACAAGTGGATCAAAGTATGGGAAATACAATCTGAGACCAATCTTACTGATATTGGCTCCAAGACCAATATACAGTATCAGATCCCTACTACACTGTATAAAAAAAAAGGGCTTAGACATGTCTGATTTAAATACCCCTAAATGTAACACTTAGAAGACATGTCTAGTGTCTTTATGCAAGACATGTCTTGTGTCTTCTGGAAAGACACCAGTGTCTTCTGTAAAGACTTTATGAGGAAGTTATTTAAGACATCTGGGTATTGGTTTAGTGACATGTCTAGGTTATTTAGCAATACTTGGACGACATGTCTAGGGTATTGTTAACACCAAATGTCTGGGGTTGACCTCTGCATCTTTGAGAGGTACTTAGGACAATCACCAAGAAGAATGAGAATGTTAGTCTAACAAAGTTTTGTTATTATCCTTAGATGAAAGTCTTGTATCCATCCTTATGTGGAGAACATGGATATACCTATGAATAAACACAACATAATAGATTATATTTACAAGTTTATTAGCAAAGAACTAGAGACCAGAGGTTTAAGCTGTGATACGTGGAACATGGGGTGGATGCACCGCATGGTGAGTGGTAGTGCCAGTCTGACGGAACATGGGTTGATTACCTTTTTGACGAGGAAGGGTCCTAGGTACCTGGGAGCCAGCTTGCGGGAGACGGCTCTGAGTGGCAGATGGTGTGTGGAGAGCATGACTTGTTGCCCCACCTGGTAAGTGGGTGCCTTAGAGCGGCATTTGTCGACCTGCCTCTTGGATGCTAGGGCGGAGCGAATGAGTTTTCTCCGGGCCAATGCCCACATCCTCCTGCAGCGGTGTATGAAGGTCTGGGCTGAGGGTATGGTGACCACCTCCTCTTGGTTGGGGAAGAGTGGTGGTTGGTAACCTAGGGAGCACTGGAAGGGTGAGAGACCTGTGGCAGATGAAGGGAGAGTGTTGTGAGCGTACTCGATCCAGGGTAGGCACTTACTCCAAGAACTGGCATCCCTGGACACCATGCACCTGAGTGCGACCTCCAAAGCCTGGCTCACCTGTTCTGCCTGGCCATTGGTCTGTGGGTGGAAGCCTGAGGTGAGACTACAGGTGGCCCTGATGAGTTTGCAGAAAGCCCTCCAGAACTGTGCAGTGAACTGAAGGCCCCAGTCAGAAACAATGTTGGTGGGTAGTCCGTGTAGGCGGAAGATGTGGTGGACGAGTAATTCTGCAGTTTCTTTGGCTGAGAGGAGCTTGGGCAGAGGAATGAAATGGATGGTCTTGGAGAAATGATAGTGATGATGCATGTGTTGCTACCTGAGTTGGGGAGTCCTGTGACGAAGTCCAGGGTGATCTGAGGCCAAGGTCGATGTGGAGTCGGGAGGGGTCTTAGCAAGCTGGCAGGGGGTCGATTGGTTGTCTTGTTCTGGGAGCATGCATCACAGGCTGCCATGAACTCCTGGATGTCCTCCGTGATGGATGGCCACCAAAAGCGCTGCTGGATGAGTGCCAGGGTTCGGGCGGCTCCCGGATGACAGGCCAGCTTGGAGTCATGACCCCACTGCAGCACCTGGGTTTGCACAGGACAGGGAACAAACAGATGGTTATGAGGAATGTTGTTGGGGTTACCTTCACTGGGGTCCTGCTCCAGGGCCTTCTGCACAAGCATCTCAACCTCTAGAATGACGGCTCCCACCAGGCAGCGTGGAGGAAGGATGGTCTCGGGCAGCTTAGACTCCTCTTGGTGGGAATAAAACATCCTGGACAGGGCATCGGGTTTGCCGTTCTTGGAGCCTGGGTGGTAGGAGAGTGTGAAGTTGAACCAGGAGAAGAAGAGAGACCAACGGGCTTGATGAGAGTTAAGGCATTTGGCAGACTTGAGATATTCCAGATTCTTATGGTTGGTCCAGACTAGGAAGGGGAGCTCCGACCCCTCAAGCCAGTGCCTCCATTCCTCCAAGGCTAGTTTAACAGCCAGTAGTTCTTGGTCACCGATGTCGTAATTCCATTCAGCTGGGGATAGCCGGTGGGAGAAGGAGCATGGGTGGACCTTGTCATCACTGGCCCTCTGGGATAATATAGCTCCGACCCCTGACTCAGAAGCGTCGACCTCGACAATAAACTGCTTGGTCGGATCGGGTATGGTGAGAATGGGTGCTGTGGTAAACCTGTGCTTGAGCGTGGAAAAGGCTCTCTCTGCTTCCTCCCCCCACTTGAATTGGGTCTTGGTTGAGGTCAGGGCTGAGAGAGGTCCAGCCACCGTGCTGAAGTTGTGAATGAAGCGCCTGTAGAAGTTGGCGAATTCTAGGAAGCACTAGAGCTCTCATCTTGAAGATGGGGTGGGCCAATCGGCAACTGCCTCGAGCTTGAGCGGGTCCATCTGGATCCTTGCCGGGGAGATTATGAATCCCAGAAATGAGACAGAGCTCTAGTGAAATTCACTCTTTTCTGCCTTGACGAACAACTTGTTCTCTAGCAGGCGCTGGAGGACTTGCCGGACATGACCCCAATGTTCCTCCAGGGAGCGGGAGAAGCTCAGGATGTCATCCAGGTACATGAAAAATGAAGATGTTTAGGAAGTCCCTTAAAGTGGCATTCCACCATTGGATGTATTCTTTGGCATAAAATATGACAACATATATAAACGGTATCACTAGATAGAGAAATCGTTTAGCTTCAAAATGATATATCAAACATAATTTTTTGACAACGACAAGTATATTAATTTTGCGACCAAAGTCACATACCCTTTTAATTTCCGCGCGGTAGTGAAACATGATGTCATCGGCAGGTTCCCCTTCTTGTGTACCACGTGACGTATCCTACCTCTTGGATTTGTCCTACCAAGCCTACTGTGCATGCGTGAAATCGCCTACTGCGCATGCGCAAAATCCAGGAGGGTAGGAAAATTCAACAGTAGTAGTGATGGGAATTTCGGCTCTTTTTCAGGAGCCGGCTCTTTTGGCTCTTCTTACTATAAGGAGCCAGCTCTTTCAGCTCCCAAACGGCTTCTGAGATTTTATTTTTGATTTAATTGCTGCAATTAACTAGTTAATTAATTACATTATTATTTATATTTTATCAATAGGATGTTTTCCATTTTATTTTTTAGTTTTTGTAGCCATTGTAAAGCTTTGTAAAGTATAGCAGTGTAACAATGTTCTAGCTATAGAAATAAACTTACCAATTAATAAATTATCTTCTCACAAACATAATGCAAAACTGTGTTATATTACCAATATAAAATACACAGAAGACATCAACTGTTTATCCTTTATGGCTTTATTTCACACTCGACCTTGAACAAAATGCCACAAAATAAATTATGAAGTATAAATCAGGCCTAAGAAACTATGAAGCAAAGTTGGAAATTATTTTAACAAACACAGAACAATGTGCAACAAAATATTTTATTAAATAAAATATTAAATAAGTATATAAAATAAGTATAAAAAGTATAAAGTACAATGAACAAAGAAGTAAAAATTACAAAGAAGTGTCAATAACAAAAAACTATTTACATTAAGGCTGCACAAACTCCCAGAATAAGTCTTTAGTGGAGATTGGCATTGAGGAAAACCAAGTGTCTCAGCTTGGAAGGGCTGATTCTATTTCTCCTCTCAGTTATAATCTGTCCTGCTTTTGAAAAGATCCTCTCTGAGGGGACAGATGTTGCCACTATACACATCCTCCGTGCCATCACGTGTGTAAGCCATAGATAGAGTGCACCCTTGGTCTCCCACCAGCTTAGTGGGTCTGCGTTTTGCTGTAACAGGGGCTCCTTTGAATGGTAATAGACAACACAAAGACGCAATCGGACAGCAACTTTTTTTGTGAAAGTCTCTCTCTCTCTCTCTGAGGCACCTAAGGACAAAAAACTAATTCGGCTCCCCAACTCGGCTCCCACTGAAGAGCCGGCTCCCGTCGTTCACTTCAAAGAGCCGGCTCTTTGAACCGGATCGTTCGAGACCAACACATCACTAATAGTTTTGCCCTACCGATCAGCTGGGCTGATAGAAAATCGGTGACTATTTCACGCATTTGCCAATTTTTATGTTTTGTGCGTATTGGTCGAGTCTTTGGCCGAGTCAAATAATTTGTAATGACTTGTGAATAATAAAACAGTCTGCATGAGAACTTGCTAATTGTAATGGCGTCATGTGTTCTGCGCATGCGCAGTAGGCTTTGCGCATGTGCAGTAGGCTTGGTAGGACAAATCCAAGAGGTGGGATAACTTTACAGAACACCGACAAGTGGTACACAAGAAGGGGAACCTGCCGATGACATCACGCGCGGAAATTAAAAGGGTAGGTGACTTTGGTGGCAAAATTAATATACTTGTCGTTGTCAAAAAATTATGTTTGATATATCATTTTGAAGCTAAAAGATTTCTCTATCTAGTGATACCGTTTATATATGTTGTCGTATTTTATGCCAAAGAATACATCCAATGGTGGAATGCCACTTTAAGACATCATTAACGAGTGCCTGGAAGACTTGTTAGGGGATGAACATTGCATTGGTCAGGCTGAAAGGGACCACGGGGTACTCTTAGTGACCAGTGGCGGTGTTAAAGGCCATCTTCCACTCGTCCCCCAACTTGTCCTTCTTTTCCACAAAGAAGAATCCTGTCCCTGCTGGGGAAGAGGAAGAATGGATGATCCCAGCTGCCAGAGATTTGGAGATGTACTTCTCCATGGCTTGCCTTTTGATGGGAGAGAGAGAGTAGAGTCATCCTTTGGGTGGCGCTGTCCCGGGTAGGAGGTCGATTCCACAGTCATAGGGTCTGTGAGGAGGGAGGGACACTGCTTGGGTCTTGCTGAAAAGTTTGAGATCCAGATATTCCAAAGGCACGTGAGAGGGGTCAGGGAACTCGCTGGCTGAAGGCTGCAGTGGTTTGGCGGGAGACAGAGCAGAGTTCAGACAGGAAGATAGGCAGGACTGGCTCCAGCCTAGGATGGTGTTGTTAGCCCAGTTAAGGTTGGGGTTGTGCTGCATTAACCATGGTAATCCTAGGATGATGGGTACGTGGGGATTGTTCATGACGTGAAGCTGGATGGTTTCTGAGTGGTTACCGGAAATCCTTAGGGTGAGCTGGGCGGTAAGGTGGGTGATGCTGGTCAAGCCGGTGCCATTGAGTGTCAGTACAGTGAGACGGACGTCGAGAGCAAGTAGCAGGATTCCCAGACGCTTGGCAGTGGCGGAGCAGATCAGGTTCCTGTCTGCCCCTGAGTTGACGAGGGCCTGGAGGTGTTGATGCTGGTTGTCACGGATAATGATGACAGGAAGTAGTGGACGATTAGCAGGGGACTGGTTCCGAGCATTGCCCACCAGGACCCCTTGATTCACTGGTGGGCTCGTCCTTTTAGCGTGCAGGCTCGGCAGATGTGTCCCAGATGACCACAGTAGAAGCAGGCCCCCGTGCTTCACCGGTGATGTCGTTCCTCCGCTGACACCCGAACCCGGTCTACCTGCATGGGTTCGATGGACACGGTGGGAGGTGGAAAGGAGGTGAATCTGGGGTGGTTCTTCTCTCTCCTCTGTTGCTGGATCTGAGCATCAATGCGGTTTGTGAAGTCCATGAGGCTGGAGAGGTCTGACGGCAGTTCCCGCGATACCAACTCGTCCTTGATGGCGTTGGACAGGCCGTGCAGGAACACATCGATCTGGGCATTCTCGTTCCAACCGTACGAAGCCGCCGATGTCCGGAACTCGATAGCATAATCCGAGGTAGACTGGGACCCCTGCCGCAGCTCCATGAGCTCTCTGGCTGCCCCCCGGCCGGAAAGAAAGCAGTCCAAAGTTCGCCTCATCTCAAACTGGAACAAAAGGGTGTATTGGCAAACCAGACTGCAGTTCCCCACTCTCTGGCCTTGCCAGTGAGGAGTGTTATTGTATATGCTACCCGGGAGCATTCTGTGGGGAAGGCCAGAGGTTGCAGTTCTAGGATCAACGAACATTGAGACAAAAATGATCTGCAAGTACCTGGTTCTCCATTGTAGGGCTGAGGTAATGGAAGTCTCGGTTCGTGGAGAAAGGCAGTGGCAGGAGCTGAAGTAGGAGATGGCTGAGCAGGGGTAGGCACGGCTTGACAGCACTGCATCTGCGTGGTGAGAAGGTTGAGTGCATTGGACAGGGTGGCGAGGTTCTGGGTAATTTGTTGTAGGTCTCGTTGGTGGGTCCCGAGGAGAGTCCCTTGCTGCTGGATGGCCGTTCTCAGATGGGCGAGTTCCGCTGGATCCATGTTGGCCAGAATGTACTGTTAGGGCTGGTGGACGTATGGTGAAGTTAGGATCCAAAAACAGAACACAGACAGTAATCCAATAAATAAGATGATTTAATACAGGGAAAAAAGGGTGTGGCAAAAGATAAACAAACAGGATGAAAAACAAATAGAAAAAATATTCCGGGCAAAATGAGAACAAACAACTTGACAAAAACATGAGACAATCAAAGACAAAAACGCTAGCGCAAAAAAGCATGAACAAGAAAAGACCCTTAGTGTAAGAAACCATGAACCAGAAATAACCTTTAGTACAAAAACCATGAACCAGAAATAACCCTTAGTGCAAAAACCCAAGAACCAGAAAAATGCTAGTGCAAAAACCATGGACAAGAAAAAATCGCTAGAAAGAAAAACCATGAGGAGCAAGAGAGGCACAGAAACGGCTAGAGAAGCAAACGAGACGTTCTGGCAAAAACAGAGTCTGAGAATAGCCTTTAAATAAGCAGCAGTGAAAACCAGGAAGTGAGTTCAGGGAGAAGGAATTCCTGTCCCCGATCCGGATCGGCGCTGGTGTGAGAGATCCGCAATCTCCGGAGTGGATGTCCGGGGCGGAGCATGACATTTTACAAATCTGTACGTGATTACTATAGTCTACAATATAAAACTGCACTAGTTCAACAAAAGGATGAAATAAGTTATACTAAGCCACACATTGTTCATTCTATAGTATCCTTCAAATATACAAATATAACCTGCAATTATGCTGAACAGAGCCTTGTTATTTCATGAGTTTTATGAGCTTATGAAATGATCTCAGCAAACCAGGGCTAAATTAGGAAAATAGAGATCCTCCAAAAATATATGTAGTTACAAACAGGGAAATAGAGCAGATAGGAAGCCTGTTATAAATATTACTGTGTAAATAGAAATATAAGCAATACCAATGCGTGTATTTATTTCTTCATTTTCAGTGTAATTTCATCAAGTTTAAACTTAAATGTTGTGCATTTGTTTGAATAATTTTTTGAAAAGTTAACATTGTCCTTCAACACAAAATGCTGGACCGGTCCCAAGACTTGTGAGCAGATCTTGGGGTAGTCTAGGCCGCACACATAATATAGTATGACAAGATGATGAAGTGCCTGGGCCACTGTGTTGCACTGTGTGAAGATGTGGATAGTGTCTGCTGTTATAGCCCCCTCCAGCATGATCATCTAGGAACACCATGAACTGTGGGGCTTCCCCAGCCTTGCTGCCTAGATGTCTCTCAAGGTCAACCTCAGCCACTCCCTGCTTTAAAGAAATATTTACAAATACATTTACCTGCAAATGTCAATATATATTTTTTGACACAGGAAAATCCAGTTTATAATCTCAGATGATATTGTATAAATACCTTAGTCAACATCTTGGCCCTTTGATTAATAAGTGAATTCGTATTTGATTTTTATCTATAATTATGCTCAACAAGCTAGTGCACCAACCAATCAGAACAGCAAATTATAGTGTCATTCTCTGCTGTTACCATTCCCTCAAAAACAGGGTAGGTAGGTGAGAAAAAAAATTCATATGAAAGATAGATTTGGATTTCTCACATGCTCAAATGTGTATAAAACCAAAACTTTACTATTTAACCTGTGATAGTTAACCCAATCTGAGATAGTATGGTATCCCCATAACACAACTTACCAATATCTTTGAAAAAAAAAATTAGTTAAAAAAAAAAATCACACAGTCATCACTGATTTGGACTTCTGCCCTTTCCCCATGAAGAACCCAGTTGATTTCTCTATGAACTGGACCAAGCCAATTTGCTGTCTGGTGGGTGTCCCCTGTAAAGCAAAGTTAATTATTCTTCACTTATCTCAGCTCATTGAAGAGATTGAGAATTAGCAGTTACAAACTAATTTGCTTTTTACTTCCATAAAACTACTATAGCAGGAAGCTCAGTTACAGACCTAAAACAAATTAATGGTGGGGTAGGGTGCCAGGTGGTAAGCACTGAGCTCTATATAAAATCTGGAGAGCTCATAGGTTTGTCAGAGTGAAGCCAGCTGTTTGCCATCTTACCACTCCCATCGCAGAGTGGAACTGTCATTTAGATTACTGGAAGCTACACAAAATTGGACAAGTTATTTATGTAGTTGGTGAGAAAAATTAGAAGAAAAATGCCTACATGTGCAGCAGTGAACTGTACAAATTGTCAGGTCAAAGGTTGTGGACGGACATTTTACCTGTGAGTATTGAGAGGTAAAGGTGAGAAAATAAGAGGAGGTAATAAAAGGGGAAAAAAGTCAGGAAATACATATATATAACCCTTCTCTTTCATATATTTCTTCTTCCATATATAAAGGAAGAAGTATATGAAAGCAACAGATACACTGTATAATAGTGTAGCTGTTCTTGTGTAGGGGTGGAGCACAGAAGACGGCAGGACAGAGTTCAGGTTGGTACAGCGTTTTATTGCTACACTTTTCAGTCTAACACTTAGTTTGAATTTTCACAGACACACACACAGAATCGGCATCTGGTTCGGGGGAGAGCCCCTCTGCTCTCACTTTCCCTCCTTAAGTAGGGCGCGATCACTGGGAAGACACACAAACACAGGTTAATTGACATCAGGTGTAGTGATTCTGCCACTTACCTTCCCCGACTCCGCCCTCCTGTCACAGACCGGCGCTTGACCACGCCCCCGCTGCCACATACCCCCACTGCCCGACTCAGGCCGGGCGGCTGTCCGGCCTGCAGCCGACGGGAGAGGAAGTCTGCCACGACCACTATGAAATTAAAGGGTTGGAGTGCCAGATACCAATGGGTGATCCGTGCGTTGGCATCCTTCATGCGGCGGAGCCACTGGAGGGGTGCGTGGTCTGAACAGAGGGTGAAAGGGCGTCCCAGCAGGTAGTAACGGAGGGCGAGGACCGCCCACTTGATCGCTAAGCACTCTTTTTCGATGGTGCTGTAGCGCCCCTCACGCACCGACAGCTTCCTGCTGATGTACAATACTGGGCGGTCCTCCCCCTCCACCTCCTGGGACAACACAGCCCCCAGCCCTCTGTCCGACGCATCTGTCTGCAACATAAAAGGGAGAGAGAAGTCAGGGGAGTGTAAAAGCAGCCCCCCACACAGTGCAGCCTTTACCTCAGAGAAAGCCCGCTGGCTTTGCTCCGTCCACTGGACCGGATCTGGTGCCCCCTTTTTAGTCAGATCAGTCAGCGGGCTAGTGACGTCCGAATAATTAAGTATAAATCTACGATACTAGCCAGCCCCAGGAACTGTCTCACCCCCTTTTTGGTCTTGGGCCTCGGGCAGGCCGCAATTGCTGCTGTCTTGTTAATTTGGGGACGCACCTGCCCGTTGCCCAAGTGGAAGCCCAGATACCGTACTTCCACCCGCCCAATCGCACACTTCTTTGGGTTGGCTGTGAGACCCGCTCGCCTCAGCGACCTAAGGACAGCCCTCAGATGTTCGAGGTGCCTCGGCCAGTCATTATTGTAGACAATAATGTCATCGAGGTAGGCGGCCGCATAAGTGGTGTGGGGGCGGAGGACCCTATCCATCAGCCACTGAAACGTAGCGGGCGCCCCAAACAGCCCAAAAGGAAGTGTGACGAATTGGTGTAATCCAAACGGTGTGGAAAAGGCCGTTTTTTCTCGGGATAGTGGAGTCAAGGGGATCTGCCAGTACCCCTTTGTTAAATCCAGTGTCGAATAAAAGCGAGCCGTGCCTAGTCGATCGAGCAACTCATCAATACGAGGCATTGGGTACGCGTCAAATTTAGACACCGCGTTGACTTTTCTATAGTCCACACAGAACCGGACCGACCCATCTGCCTTGGGAACCAAGACCACTGGGCTGCTCCAGTCGCTGTGGGACTCCTCGACAATGCCCATTTCGAGCATGGCCTCGAGTTCTTCCCGAACCACCTTTTTTTTGTGTTCGGGTAGCCTGTAAGGGCGGCTACGGACTACCACCCCTGGGGGCGTCTCAATGTGGTGTTCTATGAGGTTGGTGCGACTGGGCAGGGGCGAGAACACGTCCGAAAACTCGGTCTGCAACTGGGCGACCTCCGCGAGTTGGGTTGGGGAGAGGTGGTCTCCACAGGGGACCGTAGAGGTACATGACGCTAATGCCCCTTTTTAAACCTCTGGCCCCTGCTCCGCCTTCTCTGGAACCACCGACACCAACGCCACGGGGACCTCCTCATTCCAGAGTTTAAGCAGATTGAGGTGGTAAATCTGTAGCACCCCACCCCTGTCCGTTTGCCTCACCTCGTAGTCGACGTCCCCGACTCGCCGTGTGACCTCAAAGGGTCCTTGCCACTTGGCGATCAATTTGGAGCTACGTACAACAGTACGAGTACCTTATCTCCTGGTGCGAACTCCCTAAGGCGCGTACCCTTGTTGTACAGGCGGGCTTGCCGTTCTTGGGCCTGCTGCAAATTCTCCTGGGTTAGGTGGGTGAGCGTGTGGAGTTTTGCGCGCAGGTCCATAACGTATTGAATTTCATTTTTACTTTGTGAAGGTCCCTCCTCCCAATTTTCCCGCAGCACGTCTAGAATGCCGCGCGGCTTATGCCCATATAATAATTCGAATGGGGAGAACCCCATGGAGGCTTGGGGGACCTCTCGCACTGAAAACAACAAGGGCTCAAGCCACTTATCCCAATTACGTGCGTCCTCACTTACGAATTTTTTAATTATATTCTTGAGGGTGCGATTGAACCGTTCAACTAAACCGTCCGTTTGTGGGTGATACACACTGGTGTGGATCGGCTTAATCCCCAATAACCCATACAGTTCGCGCAGTGTCCGTGACATAAATGTGGTGCCTTGATCAGTCAGAATCTCTTTCGGGATTCCAACTCGGGAGATAACGCGGAAGAGCGCCTCCGCAATACTGCATGCTGAGATATTGCGCAGAGGCACTGCTTCCGGGTATCGCGTTGCATAGTCCACCAGCACTAATATAAAGAGGTACCTTCGTGCTGACCGATCTAATGGCCCGACGAGATCCATCCCAATTCTTTCGAACGGGGTCTCGATTAATGGTAGAGGGCGCAAAGGCGCTTTTGGAATGGCTGCTGGATTTACTAACTGGCATTCGCGGCACGCCGTACACCACCTACGAACATCCCCGCGAATCCCCGGCCAATAGAATCGGGCCATTATTCGGGCTAGTGTCTTATCCTGCCCTAAGTGTCCAGCCATGGGATTAAAGTGAGCCGCCTGGAATACCAATTCCCGGCGGCTCTTTGGAATTAAAAGCTGCGTGATTTGCTCTTTTGTCTGAGTGTCCTGCGTCACTCTGTATAATCTATCCTTTATAATAGAAAAATAGGGGACGGACGGGGTGGCGTTCGGCGGGAGCGTTTGACCATCGATTACTCTCACTTGGTCAAACGCATGCCGCAGAGTCTCGTCTCAGGACTGTTCTAACGGGAAATCCGCAAGGGATTCCCCAAGAGAGAGAGGAGGAGCCTGTGGCTCCTCACTCTGACGCGGAGATGACGTAGACGGCTCTGTGACAGCTGCTCCCGCCAAGGCGACACCGGGACCTCCCCCTGCTGAAGTATGGCAGGACCCACTCATCACTAAACGGCTCATCAATTCCCCGAATCCCGGCCAATCAGTCCCCAAAATTATCCAGTGGGTGAGGTGAGGATTAACTGCCTTTACTATAAATTTTTCCCCTCGGAAAAAAATGTGGACCGACACCAAAGGGTAGCTGTAAACATACCCGTGCACACACAACACCTTCACCCCCTGTGCTCCCCCCAATGCCTCGTTTTGCACCAGGCTTTGGTGAATGGAGGTTTAGTTACAACCGGAATCCACCAACGCCTGATATGTATCCCCTTGAATACTCACCGGTATGCAGTACGCTCCGGCCTGATCAAGGGCGGCTCCTGGCGTGTTGGGGATCCGAACCACCGTGCCCACCTCCATTGCTGTGCACTGCTGTTGGAGGTGGCCCGGCTCCCCGCAGCGCCAGCAAACCGGCCCGGGCTTCCTCTCTGCACCGGTGTTCTGGGGCTCACTCACCTGAGGGGGGGGGAGAGACAGACACGGAAGGGAGAAACGGGAGGGCACCACGGTGGGGGAATGGGGCGAAGACGGGACACAGGAGGGGAGGGAGAGAGAGAGAGAGAGGGAAGATGCTGTCTGCTGTCCTGCCGCCGGGACAGCCGCCAAATGGTCCTCCGCCAGCTCGATGGCCTGATCCAGCGACGCTGGGCGGTGGCACTGGACCCACTCCGCGGTTCCTGCTGGCAAGCGTGCGACGAACTGTTCCAGTACCACCTGGTCGAGGATCTCCTCGGCGTCGCGGTTGTCGGCCCTCAACCACCGCCAGCAGGCGTCCCAGAGTTGCTGGCCAAACGCGAACGGCCGGCCGACTTCCTCCAAGCGCAAAGCGCGGAAGCGCTGGTGCTGCTGTTCGGGGGTGCACCCCACACGCTGGAGGACAGCCCGGCGAAGGTCCGCGTAGGCCAGCCGGCGGTCAGCGGGGAGCTGCAGCGCGGCCAGCTGCGCCTCTCCCATTAGCAGGGGGAGGAGGCGTGCCGCGCGCTGATCCATCGGCCACTCCGAGGTCTCCGCAACTTGCTCAAAGAGCATGATAAATGCCTCGGGGTCATCCTGCGGGCCCATCTTTGTTAGGGTGAGGGGGGACGGGCCCGCGGTGGGAGCGTTGGTGGACCTCGCCGACGCGAGGAGGTGCCGGAACGCCTGTCGATCCTCTTGCTGGGCCAACACCAGGGCCTCGAACCGCTGTTGCTGCTCCTTACGGAGAGTGACTAGCGCCTGGTGCTGGCTTTGCTGGGCCGTGGCGAGGGCGTGGACCAGGTCGGTGAATGGGGAAGACTCTATGGGGCTGTTTGGCTTCTGCGCTCCAGGTCCCGGGTTTCGGCACCACTGTAGCTGTTCTCGTGTAGGGGTGGAGCACAGAAGACGGCAGGACAGAGTTCAGGTTGGTACAGCGTTTTATTGCTACACTTTTCAGTCTAACACTTAGTTCGAATTTTCACAGACACACACACACACACACACACAGAATCGGCGTCTGGTTCGGGGGAGAGCCCCTCTGCTCTCGCTCTCCCTCCTTAAGTAGGGTGCGGTCACTGGGAAGACACACAAACACAGGTTAATTGACATCAGGTGTAGTGATTCTGCCACTTACCTCCCCTGACTCCGCCCTCCTGTCACAGACCGGCGCTTGACCACGCCCCCGCTGCCACAAATAGAAAAACTGAAGTAATCTCCGTAAAAACAATTATAGTCATAAAAAAGAGCCATTCAAAAAAAAAATGATCAGAGACTGAACTGGAAAAGGAAAAAAAAAACAATAACAGTGAAGGAGAGTGCTATAAAATATGTAAGGAATGTGGGGAAAGGTGAGAAAATAAGAGTAGGTAATGAAGGGGGGGGGAATCAGGAGATACTTTTCTTGGGGCAAATTTGATCGGATACCACGGTTTAACACATAAGCCAAATACACGCAATGGGAGTGGTAATATGGCGGCCAGATGGCTTCCCTCGTCTCTACAGCAGGAAATGGGCTATGAGCTCTCCAGATTTTATATAGAACTCAGTGGCTAACACCAGTACAGATTTTCTTTAGCTAAATGTGGCAGGCTTCACACATTATGTAAGGCAATCATCAAAATGATACTCTCTGTAACACTAACAAATCAGTAAATTATTGATGCTTACCATTATACAAGGTTGATCTGCCAGTAATAATGAACTAAAAATATGATGAGTGAGCAATGACTGAGTCTGGTAGCAACTGCTGGATGTGAATTGCAGGTCAAAATGTCCGCGCTGCTCTTTGACTGGTTGGACAGCATCATATGGTTATCACTGCTGCTGACTCACGTGAAATGGTAAATACCCCAGTGTTTCTCGTGGTGTCTTCTCAACACGATTCACAAAGATGCCAGTGTCTTAAATTCAGACTTAGGTTTGCGAATACTGTGAAGTGATGAAGAAAACCAAACTAAAATAAATAAATAAATAAATAATACAAACAAGTAAGATGCCAGGGACACTTTTAATAGGCCCATCTAAAATAAGTAGTCTGTTTCAGTAGGCCTATATGCAGCTTGTAAGGTTGGGTTTATCTTTTTTAGTACAGATATGTAGCTATTACTTTTTTCTAACATCTAAACATTTAACAGAGCTCATGCCCAAATAAATTGTTGAAGATCTGTACTTGGCTTGGGAGATCATTCTTACAAGCTTATAATAAGACAGGCCAGTTGAAGATGTGTCTTGTGTCTACTGATAGATGCCGGTGTCTTTATAATAGACACGCGTGTTTTCTTGCATCCTCCATATACACCCATGTCTTTCTAGAAGACACTTAAGTATTATTTAAATATCCCGGTGTTTCATGTAAATACCCTAGACATCTTATTTATTTACAGTGTAGAGATGAAATGGTATGAAAATTTAATAGCGGAGTTGAACCCCATTCTTAAGGGAGTATGGTAATGCACCTACCTGATTTTTGATGGCTTGACTGTACAACGTCCATACACATGACCCACATGCACCACCAAAGAGTACCCAATTGTAAGTGCAAGGCAACGTATTTGTCAGGTACACGAGGTACTGTAGGCGGATGTAAGTGCAGAAGTTTCAGTTTAATAATAAAGTGCAAAACACACACAAAGGCAAACAATCCAAAACGGCAGGCTGGATCAAAAACGTGAAACAGGCAAAAGGGTTGGGTGAGGTGCAAACAGGATATCAGAGGCAAAGCGAGAACTAGAACGAGAAACAGGCACAAGAATTGGGAAACAGGAAATCAGAAACACAGCTAGTAAGGCTCGGTAATGCATACTGACGTAGCGTAATACTTCACGATGATCATGCATCAGTACAGTTCTTAAATAGGTGCACGCATAGCTCTTTGATTAAGTTCAGGTACGCACCTTTAACAGCACAAGTGCTGGAGTCCGCTCAATGCGCGCGTGCAGCCCGAGGTGCATCTTCAGGTGCATGCACCACAGCGCACAGGACTGACAGTATCTCAGAAACACTTGACCACTGGACAATGAAATTTGTATCTTTATTTACATAAGATAGGTGGGTTTTTATCCAGCACTTATTTTTAATCTGCTTTTTAAAAAATAACATAGGATATTTATTAATACATTTTACAGAAAATATTTATGATAGTATCATATAAAACAAGTTAAAATAGTTTTATTAATCCACTAGCTTGTTGGACAATTGACAGTTTCTGTCATGTAAGGGTGGCAGACAGATGTAAGTGCAACAAGAGTTTCATTGAAAGTATGCTAGTAAGCATATTCAAAATGCAGACAAAGGCAGAGTCAAAAAACAGCCACAGACAGGATATCAGCGGTAATACAATACTCACAGACCAAAAACACAAACAGGGTCAAAACCAGAAATACGATACCAAAATACAAGTCTTGGTAATGTCAGACACAGGGTACAGAGTGTATACTTCGCAAAGTTTGTGTATTACTGAGAGTCCTTATACCGTATGTATGCACTGTGATTGCACTCTACTCAGGAACAGGTGCATGGTAATTAGTCCTAATGGCACTGCACGCAGGCAAACATGCCTAGAGGTGAGAGATGTAACCAGACAACTCTTTGACATATCAACTTTGATATTCAATCATAACTATATAGTAATGATGTAAAGTGAAAGTGCTGGTTCACTACTGTCCACCAGACACCCAGCAGAGTCACACCATAATAAATGTTGTGATGTTGTTTCTGACACATGGCATGTGGTGTTAAAGAAAGGAATAAATATGTATTTATAACTGCAATATGTATCTCATTATTGGTGTCACTGTCACAAGACAGTGCAGTGATTTATTGACACAAAATACAATACACTACACAAATCGATGGTTCATATGCTATAATATTATTATTCTATTCAGGTTGATCTTGTGCCCTTGCAAATATTTTGCTCATGCAGTCATCGGGCGCTCTGCTTTTAGGCACTCCCTTAAATATCTATATTATCACAATTACAGTGACCAAAAATTCTCATGGTTATCAGTATTATCTCAGAATTGTTCAAATGTGCTGAAAATGTTCAAAAAGTACTGATACAAAAACTGTAATCATTTCACCAAGTTATATGTTGAAAATCACAAAATTAGCAGCACTATGCACTTTTGCATAAATGTTGAAATCATAGCATTAGGGCTGTCACTAACAATTTTTCTATCAATTAATCTATCAACTATTTTACAGATTCATGAAATAATAAGCTGTACACTCTGGTCTGAGATACTGAAGGTGTGTCCACTGAAGGTGCTGAACCCATGCCTGATTGTAGTAAAGGTGCAGCCTTCAATAATATCTGATTGCAGAGCCACAGTGCAGTTTTAGGCCAGTTGCATTCAGCACATGCACTGGCACTTTTTTGGTTTATCTTAGACTGTTAGGGTAATCAACATTTCAGTTGTTTTAGGGTTGGGTTTGGATTATATTAAGGTTAGGTTAGGGCATTGTAAGTCTGCAGGTTAGGGTTGATTTCACCATGCAATAGCCTATGAAAGGCTAAATAACAATGACATGAGATCAATGAAAAGCAAGTGAAAAGCTAAACTCTCACACACACACACACACACACACACACACACACTTCATTACTACATGTGGGGAAAGTGCTGTCCGCCTGTGCCAATCCATCTCCGACATACAAAAACCAGCAAAAAATAAACCAGCTAAATTCTGTCTTACCTTTCCTTAGTAGAGTTGGTGTTTCAATCAAGTGAGCCAAGTCCATTTTTAGATCCATGTAATGCATGGTCACTTAAATCGCATTTAGCAGCACAACACAAAAACTGAGCGCACCCATATTGTGGCTGAACTTCAGTTGAAAAACATGTTGAAAATGGTCTATATGTTAGATTAAAAATAACAATGACAACAACGTTTTCTTTTACTTCTTTTCTGTTGAAGTCCACCAATCCATGAATCAATCCATTTCCATGAATTAATCCATTAATCCACTAGCATTTAGCACCAGAGCACAAAAACAGAGTGCACCCGTATTGTAGCTGAACCTGAAAAATGTCAGTGCGCGTTTAGATTAAGAAACACATAAAAACAATATCTTCTTTTATTTTGGTGTTTCCACAGAAATAAAAATGTTAACTTGCCATTTTAAAAGAAAACAGAAGTGATCCATAATGGCAGGTGGGTGTGAATTTACAACATCTCAAATTTTCCAATGAAAATAAACAGGTTATGCTAAGTGTGGCTCCAGTGTGTAATCAAGCCATGATTTCTGACCCACCTAATAAAATCTGAACACAAACTGATGAAAAACTGTTTAAGGGTCTAATGCCACAATTCAGTACTACATAGTTCACAGTCTTTTCATATATTTTCATCAACTATTTTCTAACATCTATTTTCTCTGAATCTGCTTTACACAGATGTCAGTGTGAGTTTTTCCATCCTCAGTAATCAATCACAGTTTTAATGATCATTAAAATTTGAAATGGTGTCTGCATGTTTTGGTGAGGTGAGAAGAAAAAGGAGAACCTGGATGAAACCCATGCAAATGGGAGAACATGCAAAATTCCACAGAGACAGTAACCAGGGACCCTGGGGCTGTGAATCAGCAATGCACCAACATGTCACCCTTGTCTAATTACTAGTCTCATTTCCAGAAAAGTTGGGATATTTTCCAAAATGCAATAAATACAAAAATTTGTGACTTGTTAATTTACGTGAACCTTCATTTAACTGACAAAAGTACAAAGAACATATTTTCAATAGTTTTACTGACCACCTTAATTGTATTTTGTAAATATAAACAAAGTTAGAATTTAGTGCCTGCAACACACTCAAAAAAAAGTTAGGACTGAGGCAAAATGAGGTTTAAAAGTTCATAGAATATTCAAGTAGCACCATTTTTGGAAGATTCCACAATAAGCAGATTAGTTGGTAACATGATTGGGTATAAAAGGAGCATACACAAAAGGCTCAGTCTTTGCAAGCAGGGATGGGTCATGGCTCACTCCTTTGTGGCAAAATGTGTGAGAGAATCGTTAGTGAATTCAAAGTGAACATTTCTCAATGCAAGCTTTGAGGTCTTCCAAAATCTACAGTACATAATATTGTGAAAAGATTCAGGGAATTTGGAGACATCTCAGTGCGTAAAGGAAAAGATCAGAAGCCACTGTTGAATGTGTGTGACCTTTGAGCCCTTATATGGCACTGCCTGAGAAACCGTCATGTTAATGTGACAAATATAGCTACATGGGCTTGGAAGTACTTCGGAAAACCGTTGTCACTTAACACAGTCTGCTGCTGCATCCACAAATGCAACCTGAAACTGTGTTATGCAAGGAGGAAGCCATTCATCAATTCTCTGCAGAAACACCACTGATTTCTCTGGGCCCAAACTCATCTCAGATGGACCAAAAGACAGTGGAAACTTGTGTTGTGGTCAGATAGGTTCACATTTTAGCTTGTTTTTAGGAAAACCGAACATTGAGTTCTCAGTGCCAAAGGTGAACACGACCATCCAGTTTGTTTATCGGTGAAAGGTGCAAAACCAGCTTCTGTGATGGTATGGAGGTGCATCTTGCCCACAGAATGGGTCAGTTGCATGTGTGTGAAGGTGCCATTGATACATTGAGGCATATATTGGGATTTTAGAGAGACATATTTATCAAGGCAATGTCTCTTCACGGGAAGTCAATGTCAGGCGTCATTCTGCACAGGCTACAACAGCGTGGTTTCGTAGACACAGAGTGCATGTGCTTGACTGGCCTGCTGTCAGTCCAGATCTGTCTTCTATTGAGAATCGATGGTGAATGTATCATGAAGAGGAGAATCAGACAACAGTGACCACAAACTGTTGAGCAGCTGAAGTCTTGTATCAAGCAAGAACGGACAAAAAATCCAATTGCAAAACTGCAAAAATTAGTATCCTCAGATATTATTAAAAAGTGTTATTAAAAGGAAAGGTGATTGCAACACCTTCCTGAGTTGGGGCAGTGAGGAACTGAGAACAGGCATGACAGGTCAAGGTGCACTTTATTTTATTATTCGGTTTTCGGTGAGACTAACACCCACATGCACACACATGTTGGGGAACACAGCTCTTGCTCTCATTACTGGCCATCTGCAAGACACACAGAGACAGGGGCGCTGCCAGAAATTTTGGGCCCTATGAAAGATTAGAATTTTGGGCCCCCCAACTTTGCCCACCCTCGTCACAATTGCACTATTGTCATTATTTGACTTTTGATAGCCCATGGACCTTGAGTTTGTGACTTTGTTATTACATTTTATGTACCGTATTTTTCGGACTATAAGTCGCACTTTTTTTCATGGTTCGGCTGGCCATGCGACTTATACTCCGGTGCGACGTATATATGTTTTTTTTTTTTTTTTCACCGCGGAATAACTGGAGCTGATGCTGAGTCTGACGACAGCCACGCAGAAGAAGAGGAAACGGCGCTTCATCTGCCGCTGGAGTTGGCAGAGTTGTTCAGAAGCGACACCGAGGATGAGGAATTCAATGGATTTGCTGATTTGGAGTGAAAACATCAGCTTGATAAACTTGATTGACCTGTGTTTTATTATTAATGATAGGCCTATAGTTATTTAAATAGGTTATGCAGTGATTTTAGGCAGTGCTTAATTTGTGAAGTGGGAGGTCCCGGAACGCAGGAGGTGGGTGGGTCCGGCGACTCAAAAAAAAAAAGGCGGGGGATGGTTTACTATAACTTTACGCACATGCGCTTATTGTGTGTGTAAAATAATAATAATAATAATAATATCAGACATTATGATCTTAGAAAACGCTTTAGTGACAAACAGTTACAGACAGTAATATGTCGTGATATTATATTATAAAATATTAATTTTTATTAGTCTATATATTAAATTATATATTACATTTATCTTCTAAAATAACAGACTGTACTCATCACAACCGGTTTATTTCACCATTGGAGATCAGATCACACAAGACATGAGTTAAATGACTCATTTTAAGGATTTAAGTAGGGGATTTAAAAGCGGTTGTTGTTTTTTTTTTTCACTAGACGGTTGTTTTTACTACCGTACCTGTCTTTGGAGATGATATACCTATAGCCTACTTGACCTCTGATTTGATGAAATAAAATTCGACAAAAATGAAGAATGACACTCCTCGATGATGACTACAGCTTTAATAACACAGATGAAAGAGCCATGGTGCGATAATAAGCCCTACCGGTAAAAATATTCTAAAAGCAAACTGATTAATGCATCAGTAATAGGCTACTAATATTAGTTATAATAATAATATAGGCTATTAGTAATAACGATAGTGATAGTATTAAAGATAGTAGTAGATATTTAAAATAATCAGACTAGGCTACTTACAGGGCAAAGGGCGCGTTATCACTGCTCAGCTGTTCGTTTATTAAATAAGCAATGCAGTCGCGCAGTAACCACGCGCCGCTTATCAGATACAATCACAGATTCTATGGATAGAATAACCCTTCAAAAAAGTGCGACTTATAGTCCGGTGCGATGTATATATGTTTTTTTCGTCTTCATAATGCATTTTTTGGCTGATGCGACTTAAACTCCGGAGCGACGTATAGTCCGGAAAATACGGTATTAACCAATGGTTGAAACCAATGGTTTAGAACGTGTGAACATTCCACACACGTAACCATGTCAAACACTTGACTGGTGTCCGTTATTAGTGTAATGGGTTTATTTTTTTCCACTTGCCATTGTGTGTAGTGGTGAGGAAATTCTGTGCTGGCCCTTTAAGAGTGCAGGTAGTTATGGGAACGAGGCGCTGGCCTCTTTCAGTTCGTTTTGGAAATGTAAGCGCCAATGCCACTGGACGTTTGCAGCCCGTCCTCAGCAGTGTATTTGTGTCTCATTTCTTCAGAATAAAAAGACTGGTGAACAACACAACGCAACGTCTGTTACATTAGCAACACTTTAATCTAGAAAACTGTATATGGCGCTCGCTCATTTAAAAACTTCAATCCTAAAGCATTTATGGGTTGTATTGCTGCTTACCTCCTTCTCCAAAGGGGGGTTCAGTGGTTTGGTAGGGCGGAGGTCCCCCTGAGGCTGAATCTGTGCATATTTAGGGCACCCCATTAGTTATGAAACTGGTTATTAGCACTAGTTATTAGCACCAGCATAACGTAATATTTCATCTTGTTTATTACACGTCAGTTCAGTTATTAAAATGGAAAAAATGTCACTGTACAAACTGTAAAAGTGTTCTTTTGATAGGCTAATCCAACCACGTTCATACTGTTCATTTACCATTCGCTAATATTTTGAACACATGTGAGCGATAGCTACCTTTCTTTGGGAAAAACTGAGTGACCAGTTGCCTGCCTCTCCGGTCCCTCTCAGCTTTCAGCTGCCTTTCTTTACGTTTTTGACAGCCACTCTTCATATTTAGCGATCATAGACTGTACGCACTCCACTGCTGGCTGGCTGGCTGCTGCACCGCGACACAGCAGCAAGTAGCGTTGCACTGATCAGCACACAGATTTAACGCATCGCGCTTCTACCAGAACTGGACTGTACCATTTCGCAAAAGGGGGAGGGTTAAATGACAATATGTTGAAGAACTCAAGAAATAGACAACCTTGTTCAATTAGCTCATTTTACCAGATGGAATATTACATTGTTGTTATTTCAAAAGTCTTATTAAAATCATTAAAAGCATATTATCAGCCCCTTAAAGGGCCCCATGGCAGTGCTGGGCCCCTAGAATTGTTCTAACATTTCCCCCCCTGGTGGCGCCCATGCACAGAGACACACATTAATAGACAGCCAGTAATTAGACACAGGTGTAACTTGTCACATGTTAACTGCTCGTTCAGTCTGACTCTTTGCCTTTCACAGCCGATGCCTAACCACACCCTCGCTGCGACCGTGATGTAATACAATGGTAATAATGTGTCTGTCCCAACTTTTTTCAGTGTGTTGCAGGCATCAAATTTGAACTTCATTTATATTTACAAAATTGCTCAGTAAAACTATTAAAAGTATTTTCTTTGTACTTTTTTCAGTTAAATAAAGGTTCACATTAATTAACAAATCACAGATTTTTGTTTTTTATTGCATTTTGGAAAATATCCCAACTTTTCTGGAAACGGGGTTAGTATATTGCCGGATTCACCAACAAGTGCCCCTCAATAATGAAATGCTTTGTAGATCAGAGTGTCCTGATTTGACAGGAGGCCAGAGGGTGTCAGAATTAAGATATGAAGAGGCTCTTATGATTTATTTTTCTAGTTGACTGTGACAATATGCTAAAAAAATGTGTGAAAGAAATAAGGGGAAAAAACTGTTCTTTCTCAGTTCTTTATAGCAGGGAGTGCGGTCTTGGGTGGATGCCTGTGTCCCTGCCCACTTGACTTTCAACAGCCAGATTTCTATAAGCCAATTGTTCATATCCCACTCTCACAAATTCTTTGGATATTCATTCTTATGTGCCTGAGTTATTTTTTTTCCTTTCCCTATGTAGTTTGTCTTGTTTGGACTAAGCCTTATTAACTAAGTGTGTGGGAGTCAAGAGAGCACATGTAGTCAGTAACAACAAAAACAACATTTTTTTGTTTTTGTTGTTACTTTTGTTTCTGTTGTTTTTGTTGTAGATTTTGGTTCAGTGACACCAGGTCCACAATGTCAGAATACATTAATGTCTATTTGTTCTTACATAGACCTCAGAATAATTTTAACAGGCTAAGGCCTTTGAGTTCAGATGAATGTGTACACATGGATTTAATGCTTTGCTGTTTCCAAAGACAAGCTGATGATTTATGTATGGATGAGAAAAATGACCAAGCAATCACCTCATACACGGTATTTTTTTTTTATTTTCTGTGACATCAACTTATCCTTACATTCCTTTGATTCATTTTAAGAGAATGCAACACCACATATATTCAGCTGCTTCCTTCCCTCACTTCAATTAATTAAAAGCTCTGTGTTAATAGGAACAACTGTACCCCTGCTCATTTATGCAGTCATTTAGCAGCAGTGCATACAATTATGCAGATGCAGGTTAAGAACTTCAGTTAATATTCACATCAAATCAGCATGGGGGAAAATATGATCTCAGTGAGAGACTATGGCATGGTACATTGCAATGTACAAGATCCCTTTATTGTCACTGTACAAGTACAGTGAGATGTCATTTGGAACAAGCCAGCAGATGCTCAGTTAAATTTACTAAAGTATAAAAGTATTTATAAAAGTATAAAAGTACTTCAATAAAAAAGTAATCCAAACAAATATACACAGTAAAATTGAGGTAGAACAAAATTGTTGAGCTAAACAGAATTATTGAGGTAATATGTACAAATGAAGGAGTAAGATTATGTATATGATAAAGTGCATGAGTATTGCACATAGAGAAATATTGTACAAGTATGATAAAGTGCATGAGTACTGCACATAGAGGAATATTGTACTAGTATGTTATTGCACTATGACCTGGCGACTTGTCCAGGGTGTACCCCGCCTTTCGCCCGTAGTCAGCTGGGATAGGCTCCAGCTTGCCTGCGACCCTGTAGAACAGGATAAAGCAGCTAGAGATAATGAGATGAGATGTTATTGCACTTGTGTTGCTATAGTAATATACAGCACAGGATATACAGTAATATATAGTAATATACACGAATATACAGAACTGGTCAAATGCCGTGGGCTGTACTGCACAGTAGTATAGCAGCAGTGAATGAGTGGAGATATGCTGTTCAGACCTGTGGATTAGTTGGGGGGTGGGGTGGGGGTAGTGAGTGCTGTGAGTTCAGTAGTGTGATAACTATGGGATAAAAACTATTCCTCAGCCAGGTTGTGCGGGCATACAGAGTTCTGTAGCACTTACCAGATGGCAGAGGGGTAAAGAGTCCATGTCCGGGATGGGTTGGGTCCTTGATAATGTTTTTGGCTCTGTGGGTATGATGGATTTCTTCCAGTGATAGAAGTGGAGTGCCTGTGAGCCGCTGAGCTGTTTTTATGATGCGCTGTAGGGTCTTCTTATCCTCCAAGGTGCAGCCTGAGTACCACACAGTGATGCAGTATGTGATCACTGACTCTGTGGTGCACCTGTAGAAGTTCAGCAGCAGCTGTTGGGGTAGTTGTGCTTTCCTCAGGGCCCTCAAGAAATGGAGCCTCTGAAGACCTTTTTTAGACAGTGCCAAAGTGTTTGTGGTCCATGACAGGTCCTGGCTGATGTGTATGCCAAGAAATCAGAAATTCTGGACTACCTCCACACTCTCGCTGCTGATGCTGATGGAGTGGTGGCCTCCGTGCTTCTGTCTTCTGAAGTCCATGATGAGTTCTTTTGTCTTTTTGGAGTTCAAGACGAGGTTGTTGTCTGGACTCCAACACTCCAGTTTCTCAACCTCTTCCCTGTAGGCTGACTCATTGTTATCTGAGATCAGACCTATCACGGTTGTATCGTCTGCAAACTTGATTATGATGTTGGAATCATGTATGGGTTTGCAGTCATGTGTGAAGAGGAGGCTGAGCACACAGCCCTGTGGTACTCCAGTATTCAGAGTGATGGAGATGGAGGTGTGTTTACCCATCCACATGATCTGTGGTCTGTTGGTGAGAAAGTCCAGAATCCAATTGCATAGGTGTGCGTTCAGTCCAAGGTTATTCAGTTTGATAGCCAGTTTAATGGGAGGGATGGTGTTAAAGGCAGAGCTGCAGTCAGTGAAGAACATTCGCACATAACTGTCCCACCACTCCAGGTGTTGTGAAGGGCCAGTGAAATGGCATCCTCCCTTGACCTGTTGGTAAATTGGTGCTGGTCCGGGGGGGGGGGTTGTTTTTGATGTGTGCTTGGACCAGCCGCTCAAAGCACTTCATGACAATGGGGATCAGGGCCACTGGGCAATAGTCATTCAGGGTCCTGACCACTGCCTGTTTGAGACAGGGATAATAGTGGTGGACTTGAGGCAGGTGGGGACCATGGCCTGTTCCAGGGAGATGTTAAACAGGCTGGTGAAGACTGCAGTCAGCTGACTTGCACAGTGTTTCATCACCCGTCCTGGGATGCTATCAGGTCCAGCTGCTTTATTAAGGTTGATGTACCTGAGGGCCCGTCTCACCTCATGCGAGATAAGCACCAATGCTTTCGGTGGGGCCTCATGAAGGGTCAGCTTGGTGTGGTGGTGGCTACTGTCCTTGTCAAACCATGCAAAAAAGTGGTGCAGTTCGTCAGGGAGGGATGCGTTTCCTGTGCTGGTTGGACAAGTGTTGCTGCTTTTGTAGTCCATGATGGATCTAATGCTCTGCTACATGCGCCAGGGATCAGAGTTGTTGAAGTGCTCCTTGATTTTGTCTTTGTAGGAGCACTTTGCATCTCTGATACCTTTCTTTAGGTTGGACCTAGCTGTTGCGTTGGCCTCTGAATCACTGGTGCAGAAGGCATTGTTACATAGCTTCAGCAGCTTTTGAACTTCCCTGTTCATCCATGGTTTACGGTTGGGGAATGTGCAAATGTTCTTGAAAGTGGTAACATTGTCCATGCAGAAGTTAATGTAGGCTAAAACTGAAGAGGCATAGTTGTTTAAGTCCGTGTGATTGACCTGAGTAGATCCCTGTATGAGCAAATCCCAATTTGTGTCATCAAAACATTCTTGTAGTCTGGTCATGGCTCCTTCAGGCCAGACTCTGATGGTCTGCACAGTGGGCTTTGTTCTAGTGATGAGGGGTTTGTGGGGTCACGAACAAAGAAATGTGGTCAGAACGTATGAGGTGCAGGGAGGGGACACTTTGTATGCATTTGCTACATTATAGTATATGTGGTCCAGTGTGTTATCTCCTCTGGTTGGAAAATCAACAAACTGGTAAAATTTTGGGAGCACAATTTTAAGGTTGGCATGATTAAAGTTGCCAGCAATAATGAACACGGCGTTTAGATGGGTGTTTTGCAGTCTGGCTGTAGCATCATGCAACTTAGCAAGTGCTAACTGAACATTAGCATGAGGGGGTATGTAAACAGTGGTGAAAAACACTGCAGTAAATTCTCTCGGTAGATGGAAAGGTCTGCACTTCAATGTGATAAATTCCAGGTCCGGTGAGCAGTATTGTTCAGTAATGACTGTGGAAGTGCACCAGGAGTTACTCACTTAAATGCACACGCTGCCGCCTTTATCCTTTCTGGATTCAGCAGTCTGGTCTGCCCGGTAAACAGTCTGGCCAGGTAGCTCAATAGCCAAGTCAGGGACCTTAGCATTTACTTAAGTTTCCATGAAAAGTGAAGTGCAGATGTTCATCTTTTGCGACAAAATCCTCAGCCTCAACTCGTCTATCTTGTTCACTATGGACTAGGTGTTCGCGACGAACAGGCTAGGTAGAGAAGGTTTATTCAGGGAGTTCTTTAGCCTAACATGAATGCCAGCTCTCTTACCCCGCTTCTGCTTCCTGTTCCGTCTCCACCTGTGCCACTTCTTTGTCCGGGTGGTAATCCAGGTAGGCACCTATGTGCTGAGTAGCTCCTCTGGGATGTTAGGAGGTGGAGGTGGAATGAAGCTTTTTAAGCCAATATTCCGAATTTCCTCTGGACTGTAAATTACACGATCCTGTCATAATGGTAAACAGTGGCTCACTGTAACTAGAAGTAAACTAACAAACATACAAAAAATAAAAATTTTGCCTCTGCATGGGGAGCTCTGGACCACTGCATCCATGAGTGCTGCCACCTTGAAACCACTAGTAGCCAGTAAAACTATGACTACAATCTTATTAGTTGAGGAACGTGAACATGAAATAATAATAACAAAACACAGAATTTAAAACAATTGTAGTATATATTTTTGCTGCCTTACTCAGGGCTTGACATTAACTGTAGTCTGACTGTCCGGGACAACCAAATGTTTGGTGCGGATAAGTCAAATCCACATCTGCATGTCTGATGGGAAAGTTGAATATTTGTTGAAAATCAGAATTTTTATAGTAATTATTTAAGAGTTACAGCAATAAAATTCAAACAAAACTAGTTCAATCACCTCGATCTGGCCATGTTATTGTTTACAAAATTCCCGGGAAGCCGAGTACAGCAGGTGCGTATGTAAAAATAACCACGTCGTAATATCTAGTTATAGACTTTGAATTAATTGAAATCAGAAAAATGGCAATCAAATACCTCAATAAAATAAATATCTGTGGTGAATCATTTCATTTGGACATTTATTGTATTGTATTTTTTTTGTATGGGACACATTAATGATCACAAATGTCGTAAAATATTTCACGGTAATTTTTTATGGTAGTGATGGTTTGTTTTCATTCACAACATGATCTTGTCACCCTTATCACATCCAACTTCTTTTCATTCAGTTTCATTTCATCAAAAGAAAGTGAAAAATATGCCAATTTGAACTCTTAAAATTGCATATCAGATAATCAGTTATAACAACACGTACCATAATGGGGCATCGGATAGTTTTTGTTTATTGTTACAGTTAATGTTTGAGTTTTTTTGAAAAATTATAAATCAAAGCATAATGATTATCATAACTATACCTGCTTTTTGGTAAACTTTGTTAACCACTTTCTTTTAATTGAACTAGTAAATACATAGTAATAAAAAGGTTATGGTGAGGACAAGTGAAAAATCTTGTTGCTTGTTCGACTGGACAAATGGATTAAAAAGTTAATGTCAAGCCCTACTTACTGTGGGCAAATTAAGTGCTCTGCAATTTGTGACATATCTACTTCAGCAGTAGTACACTCTTAGAAAGGATATGTTAAAACTGACACAAACTGTATTAAATTCTTACACATCAATAGGTGAGTTTTGGGACAACTCTTATTCTGTTAATTTCGAAGCAATCACTGTGTATTTCAGATTGCAGGCACTCACAGATGTATGTGCAGGGGAGAGCGGGGATGCAAACAGGAAGCGGACCCAAATCGGTGAGCAAACTCGTAGTCAAGGCCAGGCAAGGGTCAGTTGATCGGTGAACAGAATATCAGAGAGAGGACAGAGGTAGATAACTGGAAAACATAGCAAAAGTTCAATAACAGTAAAGCAGGTAGATTAGAAAGGCTTGGTACAACTGGAAAGACACAGAACAATACTTTGCACTGAAGGAGAGTGAGGGAGTGGCTTAAGTAGCCTTGCTGATGATTGTTAATGAGAGACAGCTGAAGTTAATAAGACGGAGACGGGGGCGCTGTGAACCTTGGGTGTTGTAGTCTTGGGAAGCCATGTTTGTAGTTTGCTTTTCATTCTGACTCCCAACGCCATTACTGACAGTGTAAATAATTTTAATACAGAGTATGTGTCAGGAAAGTTAACACAAAGATGTGTAAGTGTGTAATATTAACACATTATGTGCTGTTCTTGGATGGGTTTCCCGAAAGCCTGTTAAGGACAAGAGTGTCTTTAATTACCTCCTAAGCTCCATCGTCAAGCTAACGTGGTATTCGCGAACAACATTGTAGCCAAAGTAGTGCTTTAGTTTGCTCTGAATTTATGAGAGACCTGGCCACTCTTTCAAAACAAAGAGCGACTCGCTCGCAGCCGAATACACAGAATGTGCGTGCGCCTCCGAGGGACTCTCACAGTCAATGAGGGAAATTGGTGCTGAATCTGCTACCGGTGTTCAGTTATTTTCCTTGTAAATTCTAAGTACATCGAGTTAATTATTATATAAATATACAAAAAACATTATGAATATATTTGAATATGCTATGGAATCACGTATGGATATGGTAATGTCACATTGGTATCGCCACATTTTAATCAAATGTAACTCCATTAGGCGAATGATGATCTCATTTAATGTTATAAATGAGACAAATTTCTGCACCTCTAACATTTGTGTGTGTGTGTGTGTGTGTGTGTGTGTGTGTGTGTGTGTGTGTGAGCGAAAGAGAGGGAGAGGTTTTGATCTGTGTGTACCTAACGAGGTTGAACTGACCTTTTATATATATATTATTGACCCCCTTTTACACACAGATTAAAATCTCTCTCTCTCTCTCTCTCTCTCTCTCTCTGCACGCACATATAAGGGAAAACATTGCCAACTTGGCATTATGGATAACACTTGAAATAATCCTGACTGCATGTTTGAGTAACAGTGAAATGAGCAGGTTTGCATGTTCTCCCTGTGTCTGTGTGGGTTTCCTCCAGGTGCTCTGGTTTCCCCCACAGTCCAAAGACATGCAGGTTAGGTTAATTGGTGGTTCTAAATTTACCGTCGGTGTGAATGTGAGTGTGAATGGTTGTTTGTCTCTGTGTCAGCCCTGCGGTAACCTGGCGACTTGTCCAGGGTGTACCCTGCCTCTCACCCATAGTCAGCTGGGATAGGCTCCAGCTTGCCTGTGACCCTGTAGAACAGGATAAGCGGCTACAGATAATGGATGGATGGATGGATGGATGGATGGATGGATGGAATGAGTAGGCACGGGGAACACATTTACTTAATTATTTAGTTTATTATTTGCTCATTCTTTCATATGAATGTTTATTCATTTAATTAAAAAAAAAAACACTTGGAATAAAAAAAAAAATTGCCCAAAAATGTAAAATAGTTTCAATTATTAATTACCACATTATATATGGAATGTTTAATGACAATACAATATTTTAACATATTTTAAATACTTTATATTTCATTGTTTTTTGGTAAAAAAAAAAACGAACACCGTGTGACCTCATTGACTGGATTTAGCAACTACTTCTATATCAGGGACGAGCATTGCAAAGAAGCTTTTTGTAATGTTGCTATTAAGACTACTTCTTACAAGTGAGTTTGGGAAAGCCACATACAGAGACAGCATTCGTTGCTGAAAAGAGTCTTTCAACTCGCTCTTTTGCCCTAAAGGGCAACGTTATTGGGAAACCTACCCCTTGGCTTTAAAGACTGTGTTAAAAATATGCCTAAAACCTGATACAAAAAAAGTGTTATTTGACACAAAATTCGTTAATGACAATAATATGCAATTTATGACTTCAACAGATTTATTATCAAGAGATTTATTATCATGAAGTATTAACAATAAGATTCACAGAAATAAATTTGCAGAATATAACAATCCAAATTCATAGAAAATTATTTCATAGAATTTCAGCAGTAATAAAGGGAATGTCCAACATAGGACAAAACAGTTCTTTGTCCACTTTCATTTGGCAACATGACACATAACCACACCTTCTACATTTCATTTATTTCAAAACTTTGTATCTTGGATTGATGTAGATCTGATCATCCAAGGATCCAGGAATCACTGGCCGAGGATCATCTTCAGATTAGTCCAGTTGCTGCATAATAAATGTTAGAATTTTGACAGATAATGCAGCAGCCACTATTTTTAACAATATTTTTTACATTTTACACAAAGCATTAGCTGATATCACAGTTTATTTCCTTTCCCCCCACCCAACATAAAATCCATCCATCCATCCATCCATCCATCCATCCATCCATCCATCCATCCATCTTCTACCGCTTATCCGGATCTGGGTCCCGGGGGTAGCAGCCTAAGCAGAGCAGCCCAGACTTCCCTCTCCCTGGCCACCTCTACCAGCTCTTCCAGGGGAATACTGAGGCGTTCCCAAGTCAGCCGAGAAATGTAGTCTTTCCAGCGTGTCCTGGGTCTGCCCCAGAGTCTCCTCCTGGTGGGACATGCCCAGAAAACCTCCCTTGGGAGGCATCCAGGGGGCATCCTAACAAGGTGCCCGAACCACCTCAACTGACTCCTTTCAATGTGCAGGAAGTGGTTCTACTCTGAGTCTATCCTGAATGACCAAGCTTCTCACCCTGTCTCTAAGGGAGAGCCCAGCCACCCTGCAGAGAAAACTCATTTCTACCGCTTGTATCTGTGATCTCATTCTTTCGGTCACTACCCATAGCTCGTGACCATAGGTGAGAGTGGGAACGTAGATGGACCAGTAAATTGAGAGCTTTGCCTTTTGGCTCAGCTCTCTCTTTACCACAACAGACTGATTTAGAGTCCGCATCACTGCTGATGCGGCCCCGATCCATCTGTCCAACTCCCGCTGCCCCTTACCCTCACTCATGAACAAAACCCTGAGATACTTTAAGGATATAAGCAGAGCCATGTCTGCACTTTCATTTATAACTGCCTTGAGACCTCAAGAATGGCACAGGAATAGTTTTAAGCGTTAACAATAAATCTAATATAGTAATTTTTACGATTAAAGTGATTTATATAGGTAGCGGTCTGAGTGAATGACTTGACGTCCATAACATCACAGCAGGAAGCCTATCGGTCTCATCGCCATTTCTGCTATACTAAAACACAGACCTAACTGCAACTTCGATCCTCCATTTTGAGCTAATTTATCGCCATGCCACGTAGATGTGTTGCTGCACCTGCCAGCAACACAATAGAAGGTGGATTTACGTTGCATTCATGGTCCAAGAATGTTCAAACTGCAAAGATTTGGACGCGTTTTGAGAAGTTCACGGGCACATTGGGCACCGATGAAGTGGTCTCTCCTCTGCACATTTAACTGAAGACTCGTATGAGACAAAAGAAAACTACAAAAAAAGGAAAGTATTTATTTACTTTTTTTAAAAAGCAAAGTTCAGTTGCACCAGTCCTCCCAGAGTGAGCCGAGTGTTGTTGCTAAAACCCAGGATGGAACGGGACGTGAAATATCGCTCAGGCAGTGACCTCCCTACAGTTGTTACTAAAACCGGTGACATCCCGTTCCGTCCTGGGTTTTAGTAATTGCCTGAGCTGAGCAGTAATAGCAGAGTACTCCGTATGGACAAAATAAAGAATGAGTGGCCCAGCCGTCTTATTTCTAAACTGGATATTGCTGCCATCTCGCCCTTACGTGGAAGAAGTGAATGAACGGAGAATTGAATGAACAACTGAAAGTCAGATTGTTTCAAAACAATCGGCCACAAGATCAGCCCTCAAGAAGCGAGAACACAGACGGGTAAGCTCCGACTCTCATTTGGATAAAAAAACAACAAAAACAACACGTTGTTTACCTGCATTTAGATCAATACATGTAACTTGTATTGTGTTTTTAAGTTACCGGTATAAGATTATTTAATTTGCTTCAGAATGTGATTGTCTCAGTTCATCTGATTATTTAATTAGACTTTTACGTTTTATCAGTGAAAATGCATGCATGTACATGTATGTTGCATAAGTTATAACACCTATCCTGTTTTAATGAGAGTCAACCCACAATCAGTGAAGTCAATTCAGTCTTAGTTGAGCAAGTCGATAACGATATTTCTTACTTTCACCATAAATTTTTATTTATATGACTTTGGTCTATAGCTGTAAAAGGCCTCGGCCTTAAAACCTTAAAAGGTTTGAGTGCCTCAGGGATTCTAGGAGCTATGTTGTCAGGGCATTTGCCCCTGGTAGGGTCTTCCAAGGTAATCAGGTCCTAGATGAGAGGTCAGACAAAGAGCAGTTCAAAGTGACCCTCATGAAAGGAAAAACAGGTATCCGAGTACCCTCGCCTGGACCAGGGATACCGGGACCCCACCCTGGAGCCAGGCATAGGGGAGGGGCTCATCGGCGAATGCTTGGTGGCTGGGCCCAGCCCGAATGAGCAACACGGACCCACTCTCCTGTGGACCCACCACCTGCAGGAGGTGCCATTAGGGTCCGGTGCACTGTGGATCGGGTGGCAGCCAAAGGCGGAGGCCCTGACATACTGATCCCCATCTGACAAAACTGGCTTTTGGGACATGGAATGTCACCTCTCTGGTGGGAAAGGAGCCTGAGCTTGTGTGTAAGATTGAGCGGTACCGACTAAATATAGTTGGGCTCACCTCAATGCATAGCTTGGGATCTGGAACCAATTTCCTGGAGAGGGGATGGACATAAAATCTATGCACTTAATATTAGGTAACATGAGGCTGCATCTACACATTTGTACACCAACCTTCTTACACATGTGGGGTAAGTTTCCCGATAACGTTGCCCTTTAGGGCTAAAGAGTGAGTTGAGAGACGCTCTGAAGGAACGAACGTTGTCTCTGTATGTGGTTTTCCCGAACTCACTCATCAGAAGGAGTCTGAAGAGAAACATTACAAAGAGCGTCTTTGCAGTGCACATCCCTGATATAGGCATTAGTAGTTGCTAAGTCCACTTGATGAGGTCACATGGCATTCGTTTTTTACCAAAAAAAAAAAAAGTGTTTAAAATATGTTAATATATTGTTTCGTCATTAAGCATTACATATATATGGTGGCAATTAATAATTGAAACAATTTTACATTTTTGGGCAATATTTTATTTTCCAAACATTTTTTTAAATTAAATGAATAAACGTTCACATGAAAGAATGATCAAATAACAAACTAAATAATTAAGTAAATGGGTTCCCTGTGCCCACTTACTTCACTGGTACCCAAACATGCAGTCAGGATTATTTCAACTCTTATCCACAGTGCCAAGTTAACAATGCTGTTCCTTATATGTGCGTGCGCAGAGAGAGAGAGAGAGAGAGAGGGTTTTTCAAAAACTCTCTCTCTCATGCGTGCGAGCACACACACACACACACAATGTTACAGGTGCAGAAATGTCTTATTTCTGACACTAAATTAGATAATCACTCACCTAATGAAGTTAAATTTGATGAAAATGTGGTGATATCAATGTGACATTATAATATCCATATGTAATTCCATAACATATTGAAATACAACCCCGATTCCAAAAAAGTTGGGACAAAGAACAAATTGTAAATAAAAATGAAATGCAATAATTTACAAATCTCAAAAACTGATATTGTATTCACAATAGAACATAGACAACATATCAAATGTCGAAGGTGAGACATTTTGAAATTTCATGCCAAATATTGGCTCATTTGAAATTTCATGACAGCAACACATCTCAAAAAAGTTGGGACAGGGGCAATAAGAGGCTGGAAAAGTTAAAGGTACAAAAAAAGGAACAGCTGGAGGACCAAATTGCAACTCATTAGGTCATTTGGCAATAGGTCATTAACATGACTGGGTATAAAAAGAGCATCTCGGAGTGGCAGCAGCTCTCAGAAGTAAAGATGGGAAGAGGATCACCAATCCCCCTAATTCTGCGCCGACAAATAGGGGAGCAATATCAGAAAGGAGTTCGACAGTGTAAAATTGCAAAGAGTTTGAACATATCATCATCTACAGTGCATTATATTATCAAAAGATTCAGAGAATCTGGAAGAATCTCTGTGCGTAAGGGTCAAGGCCAGAAAACCATACTGGGTGCCCGTGATCTTCGGGCCCTTAGACGGCACTGCATCACATACAGGCATGCTTCTGTATTGGAAATCACAAAATGGGCTCAGGAATATTTCCAGAGAGCATTATCTGTGAACACAATTCACCGTGCCATCCGCCGTTGCCAGCTAAAACTCTATAGTTCAAAGAAGAAGTCGTACCTAAACATGATCTAGAAGCGCAGATGTCTTCTCTGGGCCAAGGCTCATTTAAAATGGACTGTGGCAAAGTGGAAAACTGTTCTGTGGTCATACGAATCAAAATTTGAAGTTCTTTATGGAAATCAGGGATGCCATGTCATTCGGACTAAAGAGGAGAAGGACGACCCAAGTTGTTATCAGCGCTCAGTTCAGAAGCCTGCATCTCTGATGGTATGGGGTTGCATTAGTACGTGTGGCATGGGCAGCTTACACATCTGGAAAGACACCATCAATACTGAAAGGTATATCCAGGTTCTAGAGCAACATATGCTCCCATCCAGATGACGTCTCTTTCAGGGAAGACCTTGCATTTTCCAACATGACAATGCCAAACCACATACTGCATCAATTACAGCATCATGGCTGCGTAGAAGAAGGGTCCAGGTACTGAACTGGCCAGCCTGCAGTCCAGATCTTTCACCCATAGAAAACATTTGGCACATCATAAAACGGAAGATACGACAAAAAAGACGAAGACAGTTGAGCAACTAGATTCGTACATTAGACAAGAATGGGTTAACATTCCTATCCCTAAACTTGAGCAACTTGTCTCCTCAGTCCCCAGACGTTTACAGACTGTTGTAAAGAGAAAAGGGGATGTCTCACAGTGGTAAACATGGCCTTGTCCCAACTTTTTTGAGATGTGTTGTTGTCATGAAATTTAAAATCACCTAATTTTTCTCTTTAAATGATACATTTTCTCAGTTTAAAAATTTGATATGTCATCTATGTTCTATTCTGAATAAAATATGGAATTTTGAAACTTCCACATCATTGCATTCCGTTTTTATTTACAATTTGTACTTTGTCCCAACTTTTTTAGTATCGGGGTCGTATATTCATAATGTTTTGCGTATATTTATTTAATAATTAACTCAATATACTTGCAATGTACAAGAAAAATAACTGAACACTGACAGCAGATTCAACACCAGGTTCCCCCATTGACTGTGAGAGCCCCTCGGAGACGCATGAGCATTCTGTGTATCCCCTTTGGACATAAAGTTTACAGTTGTACACATGAAGTTCCATAGCATTTTTCCTCGTGTCTGAAGGGGGTATTCAGCCATGAGGAGACGCTCTTGGTTTTGAACGAGTGGTTCGGGTCCCTCGTAAATGACCCTAACCCATAACTATGTCATTGCTTGTTTACCGCAATGCATTATGGGTGATACCCAGGGTCAGCTCTGCTGTATTGTTTACTTTTGCCTTTGTTAAACACTGCATTGTTCTGTCTAACTGCTTTTTTAACTATGCCTAAAGTGAATTGCTAAGAAGCCTCTGTAAAGCTGCTTTGCGACAATGTTTATTGTTAAAAGCGCTATACGGGGGGCGTCGTGGCTCAGGTGGTTAAGGCGCCATACCATGAATGCGGGCGACCCGGGTTCGATTCCGGCCCGAGGTCATTTCCCGATCCCTTCCCGTCTCTCTCTCTCCCGCTCATTTCCTGTCTCTACACTGTCCTATCCAATAAAGGTGCAAAAAGCCCAAAAAAATATCTTTAAAAAAAAAAAAAAAAAAAAAAGCGCTATACAAATAAACTTGACTTGACTTACTATGTCTCCACAACAAAGAGAACATCTAATTTGAGCTTTTGTCAGCTGCCAGTCGAGGAGAAGAGAAGAAAGAAATGGATAAGTTTAATCCGCAACGAAATCCTTCGAACTGAATTGAAATGGACAAGTGTTTGTAGCTTACATTTCTCTGGTAGGAAAAAGATGTACTTAAACTGTGACCCAGCAATATTTCCATGGTCTGCGGAATGGCTATCAGTTATAGAAGATTATAACAATCGACACTGTTCATTGTCTGAAACTAGCGATATTCCAAAGCCTGCAAAAGAAAGAAGCATTTTTAGCCTTTGCCTCTCAACATGCCGAAGCACTAAGAAGAAACCTTTATTCGTCACATGCACACTTCAAGCACAGTGAAATTCATCCTCTGCATTTAACCCATCTGAAGCAGTGAACACACGCGCACACACACCCAGAGCAGTGGGCAGCCCAGAGCGCCTGGGGAGCAGTCAGGGGTTTGGTACCTTGCTCAGGGGCACCTCAGCCCAAGGCCGCCCCACGTCAACCTAACTGCATGTCTTTGGATTGTGGGGGAAACCAGAGCACCCGGAGGAAACCCACGCAGACACGGGGAGAACATCCAAACTCCACACAGAAAGGCCCTCGCCGGCTGCTGGGTTCAAACCCAGAACCTTCTTGCTGTGAGGTGACCGTGCTAACCACTACACCACCATTCAGCACTTGGCAGCTGAATGAGCCTGTTGGACCGATAAAACTCCCAAACCACGAAGGGTTCTCTTTTGGGTATGTATAATGTTCAGTGTACCTCATTAGCGGCATTTATTAATGTGTCACCATCTGGGTCACATAAGTATCAACTTAATCCACTGTTTATTAAGTCCTTCACACACCAAAAATTACGTCCAATCCGTGTTCAACAAATAAATCCACATTAGACTTACAAAAGAGTTTATTTAATAAGATTTGACTAGATGTAGCAAAATGTTTCAAAATTAGGAATGAAATTATTTAGCATACAAATTATTTATGTTGTTCGCACATTTTTGTTGATTAGGCCTATCAAGTTTTGCTATACCTGGCCGCAGGGCCTAGCAGTAGGCCTAACATGAATGTAACTTCTCCATGAACACTATAGACATTACAGCCAATTTCAGAGAGGCTACATACAATTCCCGATATTCAGATAGATTTGTTTTCTCGATAAAGTTTAGCTGGTGCAATATATGTCCTCAGAAATAAGACATTGAAATTTGATGTTGTTGTTGTACAGTATGGTAGACTCAGTCGAAACTCTTACCTTCTCACCAAGCTTGATTTGGATTCTGATTTTCCTGCTGTAAACCCTCGACATGTTATCCACCTCTTTAAATCACCAATTTCATTGTCTTCCACGACAGAGCACAGCAAAATCACTCCTCTCACATCGCTGTCATGTGAAATTAATCTGACATCCGTCATATTGCTCAACTACCGACCCCGGCTATCCCCCACAATGCATTGCGGTAAACAAGTGATGTAGTTATGCTTGGGGGCTATTCAGAGCAAACTAAAGGACTACTTGGGCGACGATGTTGTTCAGGAAAACCACATTAGCTTGATGATGGATCTTAGAGGGTAATCAGAGACACTTTTGGCCTTAAAAGGCTTAAAGGAAACGCACCTCTGAACTATATTTTTTAAACATATTTGTATTAAGAGGATTGCCATCATGGGAAATAACTGGATTAAACTAGCCATGGCTATATGAAGTACATCTTAGTTAGCTGTCCAGCAAAGTTAGATAGCTAGCAAAAAGAAAAAATATATATTCCTGCCTCATGATCCTGAATAATTAGTCGGACTTGTAGTTCTAGCCGGGTTCTTTAATAATACCAAGTACGAACTAAAGGCTAACAAAAAGGGTACGCAACTACATAAAACATCTCGCAAGTTAAATTTCTATCTTGCATGCTGAGCAACAATACTTAAAAAAATATATCTCTGCCATATTTGTGCAATGTAAATTAGCTGCCTCTGCCATTTTGACGTTAAAGTTAGCAAATTTGTCGGAACATCTAACGTTAAAATAGAGTAAAATACACAGTCTCAGAGTTCTGTTAGAAACGAAACTAAACCATTATTCAAAATACAGAATATGTTGTTTTTGCATGTAAATATACATTAAGAAATGATTTCAAGTAAAACTTACCTCAAGAATTTTGCTAGCTGTCACCAGCGAGAATCTTCTCCCCATCAAAATAGCAGTTTCGATATTAGACAACTCCCATGATGCTTGTTGCACACTCTATCCAGAGTCATTGGAAGTTAGCATTACTTGGTGACACCATGGCAGCGCGCAGTGGTGCAGCGGCTTCTCGGCTCCCGGTTAGCGTACAATCCCTTCCTATCTTTTCTGTTAACTCATGCAACAAACTGAGGCTGAAATACAGTGCACAGGACCTCTTTATTCTGTGGAACCTGAATGTGGGACTGAAGCCAGACGTCAAGGCAGTGTTAGGACATTTTGGACTGCTAAAGGAGAGTGGACGAAGGAAAACAAAGCAGCAGCGCGCAAGGAGACAACGGTGTGCCTGGAGGCAGAAGAGGGGGAAGAGAGCCGGCCTGCTAGCTGGGCTAAGGGCTAACAACAGACCTGCTCTTCCAACTCTGTTCCTGTCTAACGTCCGCTCTCTGTACAACAAGCTCGACCTGTTTAGGCTGAGACTGAACTTCCACAAGGAGATGAGGAATTCTGTGCTTTCCTGCTCACCGAGACCTGGCTGAATGACAACATGCCGGACTCCATGTACCACCTGGACAAACTACTTTTCTTCCGCGCTGACCACAATCAGCTGTTGGGAAAAAGCCACGGTGGAGGACTCTGTGCTTGAACTGGTGCACAAACTGCGTCCTGGTAAGCCAGCATTGCTCTGAATCTGTGGAGTTTATGTCGCTAAAGTGCCACCCGCATTACCTGCCTCGGGAGTTTACGGTAGTGCTGCTGGTGATTGTTTACATTCCACCGAGTGCGCATGCCGGCACGGCGCTGACAGAGCTGCACGCGCACGTCAGCGATCTGCAAGATCAACACCCAGAGGCATTTTTTGTGATTGCTGGGGTCTTTAATCACGCCCGCCTGATGGACTACCTGCCCTGGTTTTACAAAAACAGACATTGCAACCAGGGGAGGCAATACTCTGGACCAGGTCTACACCAGAAAGCGGGGTGCGTATGCTGCGGTGCTACGGCCCCACCTGGGTTTCTCTGATCACATCTCCATCCTGCTGGTCCCTGCCCATCAACCTGTGCTGAAAAACAACCGGCCAACACAGAAGACCATCACTGTGTGGCCCAGCACAGCAGTCCCTGCACTGCAGGACTGCTTTGAGCGGACAGACTGGCGGGTCTTCAGGGAAGCTGCTACCACCGGTGAAGGTGTAGATCTGGAGGAGTACACCTCGGCTGTCTCCAGCTTCATCCAGAAATGCATCAATGACGTCACCACCACCAATAACATCACCATACGTCCCAACCAGAAGCCGTGGATGAATGGTGAGGTTCAGCATCTCCTGAGAGCACTTGACACAGCTTTCAGGTCTGGAGATGCACTGGCACTGAGAGCGGCGAGGAGGGACCTTGTTGAATACAGCTGGTAAAAACAAGTAGCAAACTAACATTATTCAAGCTGAAGATAGAGGACTAGCATTAATGTAACACTACTTTAATAACCCTGTTAGTTAAAATACCCCCACTGAAATCCCTTACCTGATTACTATCATTCCAACAATTTTCAGGGAGTTGTAAGAAAGGGTCTTCAATATTATCCGCAAAGGGCCGGTGTATTATACTGTAAGGAGTAAGTCCTGATTACCTTCTAAATGTCTGCCATTAGCAGTTTTGTGAACATTATCTCTGAGAAATGGAGAGAATGTTCAGAGGAATTCAATGACCACTGAGCTGCGGAATTTTTATTTTAATTTATTATTTTTTTCAAGCGATTCACATAGTGAAGTAATTATAATGATGTATAGTTCACACCTGATTTATCTAAATTACTTCATGAGTGCAATCTCTCATCTCATCTCATTATCTGTAGCCGCTTTATCCTGTTCTACAGGGTCGCAGGCAAGCTGGAGCCTATCCCAGCTGACTACGGGCGAAAGGCGGGGTACACCCTGGACAAGTTGCCAGGTCATCACAGGGCTGACACATAGACACAGACAACCATTCACACCTACGGTCAATTTAGAGTCACCAGTTAACCTAACCTGCATGTCTTTGGACTGTGGGGGAAACCGGAGCACCTGGAGGAAACTCACGCGGACACGGGGAGAACATGCAAACTCCGCACAGAAAGGCCCTTGGGGCCACCGGCCACGGGGCTCGAACCCAGACCTTTTTGCTGTGAGGCGACAGCGCTAACCACTACACCACCGTGCCGCCTGAGTGCAATCTGGTATGGGCAAAAGCCAGAAAAACTAACAACAACACAGACTGGCTGCTTTTCAGACAATTGTGTAACGCATGCACAGTTGCTATTAGAAAAGCGAAAGCAGATCATTTCCTCACTCAAACTACAAACAATCTAAATAATCCATTTAAATTTTGGAAGACAATTAAATCCAAAGCTGACAATAACAAAGGTTTTGAGCTACCTCCCTGCATTATGAAGAATTCACAAAAATATACGATAAGGCAGAAATGCTTGGCTGTTGAACACTTTATAGCTTCTGGTTCCTTGCTTGATTTGCTTAACTGTACTTATGAGAAGAAGAAGAAACCAAGAAGCCTTTATTTGTCACATGTCACAGGCAAGCTGGAGCCTATCCCAGCTGACTATGGGCGAAAGGCAGGGTGCACCCTGGTCAAGTCGCCAGGTTATCACAGGGCTGACACAGAGACAAATACCCATTCACACCTACGGTCAATTTAGAGCCACCAATTAACCTAACCTGCATGTCCTTAGACTGTGGAGGAAGCCCACACAGACACAGGGAGAACATGCAAACTCCACACAGAAAGGCCCTCGCTGGCCACTGGGCTCGAACCCAGGACCTTCTCACTGTGAGACAATAGTGCTAACCACTACACCACCATGCCACCCCTGATTTGCACATTTGTTTACCTGCAGTTGTTTATTTATTTTATCTTATTTTTATCTTATCTAGTTCTTATTTCTTAATATCTTATTTCTTAATATATGTTTTTATGTAGATCCTTTATTAGAATAGATTGTCTTTTTTTGGAATTTATTTATTGAGCACCTTAACTCCAAGCCAAATTCCTTGTCGTTGCAACAATTACTTAGCAATAAAGCTTTTTTCTGATTCTGATCGAATCTGTATCCCAATACACATATCTCGGTATTTGGATTGATGACTCTCTTTCCTTTGCATATCATATTCAACAGTTGGTAAAAAGACTAAAATTAAAATTAGGGTTTTATTTCAGAATCAAGTCCTGCCTTACCTTTGAGGCCAGAAAGAGGCTTGTTGCTGCCACTTTTATGTCTGTGTTGGATTATGGTGAAGTGCTGTATATGCGTGCATCTTCTCAGAGTTTACATGCTCTTAGATTAGATTAGATTAGATTAGATTAGATAAAACTTTATTGATCCCTTTGGGAGGGTTCCCTCAGGGAAATTACGATTCCAGCAGCATCATTACAGGATAAACAGAGAATAGAAAATAGAGAAAAAACTTCTAGATAAATTAAATTAAGTATTTACATATACAAATATAAAAAGAATAAGATATAGGGAACAGAGGAAGGGGGGCAGCAGGAGAGATATTGCACGTTATATTGCACATTGTCTGGTATTCCTTATTGTTAGGCTAGGCTACTGCTCCTTCCTGTCCTCTGTCCTCCTGTTACCCCTCCTCCCCCCCAGAGAGGAGTTGTACAGTCTGATGGCGTGAGGGACAAAGGAGTTTTTAAGTCTGTTCGTCCTGCACTTGGGAAGGAGCATTCTGTCACTGAACAGGCTCCTCTGGTTGCTGATGATGGTGTGCAGAGGGTGACTGGCATCGTCCATGATGTTCAATAGTTTGTCCATAGTCCTCTTCTCTGCCACTGTCACCATAGAGTCCAGCTTCACGCTGACCACAGAGCCGGCCCGCCTGATCAGTTTGTCCAGCCTGGATGTGTCCTTCTTGGATGTGCTGACCCCCCAGCACACCACGGTGTAAAACAGCACACTGGTGACCACAGACTGATAGAACATCCACAGGAGTTTCCTGCAGATGTTAAAGGACCGCAGCCTCTTAAGGAAGTATAGCCTGCTCTGTCCCTTCCTGTATAAGTGATTGGTGTTGCAAGTCCAGTCTAGCTTGCTGTCCAACCACAGCCCGAGGTACACACTTGACACAGTTTACAATGGAGCACTAAGGTTCCTCATAAATTCCAAAGCTCTGACTCATTATTGTTTGTTGTGTGTACATTTGTCAAAAATGTGTGGGTCGTTACAGTCTTCGTTTGCAGGCTCTGTTCTTACTTTCTGTTCCAAAGGTCTGTACTGAATTGGGAAAAAAGGCAATTCAGGATTTTGTGCCCTCTGCTTCGAACCAATTACAAACTGACCTGAAACTTAAGGAGTTGGTTTCATTACAGGTATTTAAAGCAATTTTAAATTATTTGCAGACAGAAACATCTAACTGTACATGTTTTGCTTGACCTTTTGGTGTATTGCTTTGAATGAACTTTTGTTTATTTATTTTTAAATTACCTTTTCATTGTGTAACTTATTTTGTCAATTATTTAATGTTTGTGTGTATGGATGTATGTTTGGCTCTATGCTTTGTTAACTGTGCTGCTGCCAGTCTTGGCCAGGATGGTCTTGTAAAAGAGATTTTTAAACTTAATTAGTCTTTCTTGGTTAAATAAAGATGAAAAAATAGGACATTGTATGTACAAAAGTAAACAATACAAGTGTTGCCAAGCAAAACAAACCTCACCCAGCAGCACTTATTTTATACCTATATGTTGATAATGGTAATATTTCTCAATCATCAGCTGTCAGGTTATAGTCCTATGAAAATCCATGACCTGGAGTTTGACATTTCAAAGTCATTCAAGGTCAAAGGTCATGGTGCCAAATGAAAGCCCATATGGCACTTCCTATAAGTTGATAATGGTAAATATCTGTCTACCATCAACCGTTTTCAAGTTACACCCTTCTGAAAATTCCTGACCTTGAGTTTGACCTTTCAAGGTCACTCAAGGTCAAAGATCATGGTGCTAAATGAAAGGCCATATGGGAGTTCCTATATGCTCATAATAGTAAACATTTGTCTATCGGCAACCGTTTTTGAGTTATAATGGAAAATATGTTATTTTGACTGAAAGATTGACCTTTCCGGTGACCTTGACCTTCACCTTGACCCAATTACTACCAAAATTTAATCAGGTAATCTACGGACCATTGTCCACCTACCCTGAAAATTTGAAGTCAATCGGTGCAACCGTCTAGACGCTAGATTGTTAATAGACAGACAAACAAACCACACTGATTACAATGCCTCATGCTACTTACTCCATCGTAGGCAAGGTAAAAATGAAAATGAAATGGCAAGTTGATGTCATTATCAGACTACAGGCTGGCTGCTGCTCAGCTAAATCAAATAGCACATGCTTTTAAAAATGACACTGAGTATCTGTAGAATAGATCAGTCTACACATACAGTATTGTGTTGAATGTTGTGAACAAATTCACAGAATGTGTGAATTTTAAAACTGCACATAACCGTGTAAAAAAAAGCTTAGCTAATGGAGACATACACCAAGAGACTTGCAGCTGTAATTGTAGCAAAAGGTGGCTCTACAAAGTATTGACTTTGAGGGGGACGAATACCTATGCACACTCCAGATTTCTGTTTTTTCATCTTAATTATTGTTTGTGTCAGAATAAAAAAACAATGTGCACATTTAAAGTAGTAGGCATATTGTGTAAATCCCCAAAAATCCATTTTAATACCAGCTTGTAATACCACAAAATAGGACAAACACTAAGGGGAATGAATACTTTTGCAAGGCACTGTATTTAAGCACAGTAAAATTCCTCTCTGCATTTAACTCATCCGAAGTAGTGAACACACACATGTCCACACACATGTGAGCAATGAGCACACACATATACCCAGAGCAGAGGACAGCTACACTACAGCACCCAGGGAGCAGTCAGGGGTTAGGTGCCTTGCTCAAGGGCACTTCAGCCCATGGCCACCCCATGTTAACCTAACTGCATGTCTTTGAACTGTGGGGGAAACCGGAGCACCCGGAGGAAACCCACGCAGACATGGGGAGAACAAGCAAACTCCATACAGAAAGGGCCCCGTCAGCTGCTGAGCTCAAACCCAGAAACTTCTTGCTGTGAGGCGACAGTGCTAACCACTACACCATCATGCCACCGTGCCAACAATCTGATACATTAAAGATACGTATGAAGCAACAACAAATGTGATACGATATGATTCACCCTTATTGTGATGAGGTACAATTCAAGACTATTTGATTCAACACAATACGTTTCAACATGATTGTAGGAATTAGAGCGGGTGGGAGGAGCACAGAAGTACGGCAGGCCAGAACTGAGTTCCAAAAAAACCTCTTTATTTGCACTTTTCAGTGTCTACTTTACACTCTCCCAGCCACACACGCACGCACACACACACACAAGTCGTCTGGTTGGGGAGAGAGAGCTCCCTTCCTCTGCTCTCTCTCTCCTTTTATAGGGCGTGGTCACTGGGGAAGACGCACAAACACAGGTTAACTAACATCAGGTGTAGTGATTCTGCCACTTACCTTCCCTGACACCACCCTCCGTTCACAGACCGACGCTTGGCCACACCCCTGCTGCCACATACCCCCACCGCCAGACTCAGGCCGGGGAGCCATCCGGCCTGTAGCCGACTCCCCCCCTTGACGGGAGACGAAATCCGCCACGACCATCTGCGCCCCCAGCCTGTGGATCACCTTGAACTTAAACGGCTGGAGTGCCAGATACCAACGGGTGATCCACGCGTTGGCATCCTTCATGCGGTGGAGCCACTGGAGGGGCGCGTGGTCCGAACAGAGGGTGAAAGGGCATCCCAGTAGGTAGTAGCAGAGGGCGAGGACCACCCACTTGATGGCAAGGCACTCCTTCTCTATAGACCCTTTTCAGTCACGTGACCTTCGTAAACGCGACCACCATTTTGGACATGTAGCGGACTTCGGCTCGAATTGGTTTGAATGCGAGGAAGGCAACAAATGGAGAACATACAAGAAAAAGGAGCGAGATGCAGAAAATACCTTCGCTATCCAGCGACATAGGGCATTTACAGGGCGAGCAGAGGGAGAAATAACAACAGTAACGACATATTAGCAACGCCGTACAGAAATAACGGTTTATGGCACAGACCCTTTCGGTTCTCGCTCATCTAGCTGCTACAATGACTGCTTAGACTGCAACAATAATACCTAACACACATTTAAGTATCCGTCGTAAAGACGTGAAACTCGTCGAGTGACGAGTGTGTTCATTGATAAGCTAACACAATCTAAAAGTAGACATACCATCACACTGCCCTGGCGCAGTGTACAGTTTCCCTTCTACGGTTTGTGCACTCACTATTTGCCATTACTTTCTCCAACCGTAGTGACAGATTACAGGGAACGGCCTGGATTTAAGAGACAAATATATGTTCCTCTTGTTTTGAACACTTATTTGTAGGCAGTGCTTAATTTGTAAAGTGGGAGGTCCCGGAGCGCAGAGGATGAGCGGCTCCGGTGCTGAAAAAAAGAGGGGTGGAGGGGGGCGCGGCGCTGCGCTGCGCTTCTGGGCATGTTTTGTAATAACACTGCAAATTAAGTTCATCTGCAGATATTTTGTGGATGTCGTTTCATGAGAGAAATCACCAACAAGACAGATATCAAAATCAGACATTAACACTAAATAAACTTGCATTTTTTTATTTAATTATTTGGGTTTTTTCTTTTGTTACATAGTCAAAAGAGGTGTCGGATCACCAGATCCAGTGTAAATAGCTACTGGAGCCAACACCCGAGGTTCCGGAGCGCGCTCCGGCTTGCTCCCCCTCAAATTAAGCGCTGTTTGTAGGACACTGCCTCTGATCTGTCCTACAGTCTACCAACAGCAAAGGAACACAACGCTAGCTAATGTCGTTAGCTAATAGCTACTACAGAAGAACAAAGAGGTTACAATGGGTTATTTTAGCCTATTTGGTTACACACTCGCCGCCACAGAATGTTAACAGCAATGTAATGCCTTTTCTGGCTAATTTTATTCGTCTTACCTCCAACAAAGTGGTCACTACACAAGTGTTGGTATGCCGAGGGCTGCCAATCTTTCCTGTTTATGGCCACTATCCATCTTCTCCGTCGGGATCCGATAAAATGATAAACCTTGCCTTGTTTGTTGATGGTTACTACATCCAGGTGCACAACAATACAGTGGCATGATGGAAGTCTTGCTGAAAATAAACACTTTCTTTGCTGCCGTTCCTCAATGCTGGCTGTGGTAAACTACTGGTAGTACATGTCCAAAATGGCGGCCGCGTTTGTCGTGACGTCACGTGAAAAGGGTCTATAGTGCTGTAGTGGCCCTCACGCACCGACAGCTTCCTGCTGATGTACAGCACTGGATGATCCTCCCCTCCACCTCCTGGGACAAAACAGCCCCAGCCCCCTGTCCAACGCGTCCATCTCAAAAACAAAGGGGAGAGTGAAGTCAGGGGAGTGTAACAGTGGCCCCCCACACAGTGCAGCCTTTACCTCAGAGAAAGCCCGCTGGCATTGCTCCGTCCACTGGACCGCATCTGGTGCCCCCTTTTTAGTGAGATCGGTCAGCGGGCTGGTGACGTCCGAATAATTAGGTATAAACCTATGATAGTAGCCAGCCAGCCCCAGGAACTGTCTCACCCCCTTTTTGGTCTTGGGCCTCGGGCAGGCCGCAATCGCTGCTGTCTTATTAATTTGGGGACGCACCTGCCCATTGCCCAAGTGGAAGCCCAGATACCGTACTTCCACCCGCCCAATCGCACACTTCTTCGGGTTGGCTGTGAGACCCGCTCGCCTCAGCGACCTAAGGACGGCCCTTAGGTGTTGTAAATGCCGCGGCCAGTCATTACTATAGATTATAATATCATCTAGGTATGCGGCCGCATAGGTGGCGTGGGGGCGGAGGACCCTATCCATAAGCCGCTGGAACGTAGTGGGCGCCCCAGACAGCCCAAAAGGAAGTGTGACAAACTGGTGTAATCCAAACGGTGTGGAAAAGGTCGTTTTCTCTCGGGATAATGGAGTCAAGGGGATCTGCCAATATCCCTTTGTCAGATCCAGTGTCGAATAAAAACGAGCTGTGCCTAGTCGATCAAGCAACTCGTCAATACGAGGCATTGGGTATGCATCGAATTTAGACAGCGCGTTGACTATTCTATAGTCCACACAGAACCGGACCGACCCATTGGCCTTGGGAACCAAGACCACCGGGCTGCTTCAGTCACTGTGGGACTCCTCGACGATGCCCATGTCGAGCATGGCCTTGAGTTCTTCCCGAACCACCTTTTTCTTGTGTTCGAGCAGCCTGTAAGGGCGGCTGTGCACTACCGCCCCCAGAGGCATCTCAATGTGGTGTTCTATGAGGCGGGTGCGGCCGGGCAGGGGTGAGAACATGTCTGAAAATTCAGCTTGCAACTGGGCAACCTCCATGAGTTGGGTCGAGGAGAGGTGGTCTCCACAGGGTACCGGAGTGATAAGCAATGCCAATGTTCCCCTTTGAACCTCCGGCCCCAGCTCCGCCTTCTCTGGAACCAACGCCACGGAGACCTCCTCATTCCAAAGTTTTAACAGATTGAGGTGGTAAATCTGTAACGCCCCGTCCCTGTCCGTTCGCCTCACCTCATAGTCGACGTCCCCGACTCGCCGTGTGACCTCAAAGGGTCCTTGCCACTTGGCGATCAATTTGGAGCTCGACATGGGCAACAGCACGAGCACTTTATCTCCCAGTGCAAACTCCCTAAGGTGCGTGCCCCTGTCGTATAGGCGGATTTGCCGTTCTTGGGCCTGCCTCAAATTCTCCTGGGTTAGGTGGGTGAGTGTGTGGAGTTTTACATGCAGGTTGATAACGTATTGAATTTCATTTTTGCTTGTTGAAGGTCCCTCCTCCCAATTTACCCGCAGTACATCTAGGATGCCACGCAGCTTACGCCCATATAATAATTCGAACGGGGAGAACCCCATGGAGGCTTGTGGGACCTCTCGCACTGCGAATAGCAGGGGCTCGAGCCATTTATCCCAGTTACGTGCATCCTCGCTTACAAATTTTTTAATTATGGTTTTGAGGGTCCGATTAAACCGTTCGACTAAGCCGTCTGTTTGTGGGTGATAAACACTAGGGTGGTCCCGAAATGTATGGGAAAATTTTTTTTTTTTACCAAAACATTCCGACCAAGGCGGCACGGTGGTGTAGTGGTTAGCGCTGTCGCCTCACAGCAAGAAGGTCCTGGGTTCGAGCCCCGGGGCCGGCGAGGGCCTTTCTGTGTGGAGTTTGCATGTTCTCCCCGTGTCCGCGTGGGTTTCCTCCGGGTGCTCCGGTTTCCCCCACAGTCCAAAGACATGCAGGTTAGGTTAACTAGTGACTCTAAATTGACTGTAGGTGTGAGTGTGAATGGTTGTCTGTGTCTATGTGTCAGCCCTGTGATGACCTGGCGACTTGTCCAGGGTGTACCCCGCCTTTCGCCCGTAGTCAGCTGGGATAGGCTCCAGCTTGCCTGCGACCCTGTAGAAGGATAAAGCGGCTAGAGATAATGAGATGAGATGACATTCCGACCACCCTACCATTTTTTTTACATAGGCTAAAAGAAGGCAACAAGCAAAATTTCAGAAAAATTGGTTAATATTTAGAGGTGCCACACGAGGTTGCAAATCGGGTTAAGCCATTAACATTAGTTGGTGCATAGACTGTTGCAGAGAAGATATCAAACCCCCCAAAAGTCACAGTTCTAGAGGGAATATGCCACTTATATGAAAAAGAAGAGGCAGGAAGAGTTTATAGACTGATAGAAGGTTAACTTTCATGCACTAAGGGGTTCTTAAACAATGAGCACTGATCGTAATATGCTAATGAAGTTGTGAATGTTTTTCTTTCTATGTTTTTCAGATGGCTAGCAACAGTAATACAAGTAGTACCGGTGGTGCAAAGCACAAAACCAGAAAGGACAATTATGTTTGGTTAATTGGTCCCACTTCCAAGGAACTGTCTGGGAGAAAGCTTCCTTCTGCTAGGGAAGTCCTTAGTGTGTTCTTTTATCTCCACAAGATACCATTATACCGAAGGGTTTAGAAAATCACAGACAAGTAATAGCTATTGTTACTTTGAACACAGGAAGTTATATTACTGTATTGTTTGCATTAATATGAAACAGTTAATAAGCCACATTATTTTATATTGTGTCTTGAGTGAAAACATTAATGGCTTTGTGGCACCTCTAAACATTGTTCAATCTTAACCACATTTCGCACAATAACTTCTTTTAGGCAATGTAAAAAAAAGGTAAGGTGGTCGTAACAAAATCCTAAAAAAAAAAATTTGGGGACCACCCTAATAAACACTGGTGCGGATTGGCTTAATTCCCAGTAACCCATACAGTTTGTTCAGTGTGCGTGACATAAATGTAGTGCCTTGATCAGTCAAAATCTCTTTGGGGATTCCAACTCGGGAGATGACGTGGAAGAGTGCTTCCGCAATACTACGTGCTGAGATATTGTGAAGAGGCACTGCTTCCGGATATCGTGTTGCATAGTCCACCAGAACTAAAATAAAACAATATCCTCGTGTTGACCGCTCTAATGGCCTGACGAGATCCATCCCAATTCTTTTGAATGAGGTCTCGATTAATGGCAGAGGGCACAAAGGCGTTTTTGGAATGGCCGCTGGATTTACTAACTAGCATTCGCGGCACACCGTACACCACCTACGGACATCACCGTGAATCCCTGGCCAATAGAACCGGGCCATTATTCGGGCTAGTGTCTTATCCTGCCCCAAGTGTCCAGCCATGGGATTAAAGTGAGCCACCTGGAATACCAATTCCCGGCGGCTCTTTGGGATCAATAGCTGTGTGATCGGCTCCTTAGTCTGAGTGTCCTGTGTCACTCGGTATAATCTACCCTTCATAATGGGAAAATAGGGGAAGGATGGGGTGGCGTTTGGCTGGAGCATTTGACCATCGATTACTCTCACTTGGTCAATGCCACAGAGTCTCGTCTCACGACTGCTCTAACGGGAAATCCGCGAGGGATTCCCCGAGAGAGGGAGGAGGAGCCTGCTGCTCCTCACTCTGACGCGGTGATGACGTCGACGGCTCTGTGACAACTGCTCCCACCAATGCTACACCGGGACCTCCCCCTGCTGAACTATGGCAGGCCCCACTCTTCACTAAATGAGTCATTAATTCCCGAAATCCCTGCCAATCAGTCCCCAAAATTATCGGGTGGGTAAGGTGAGGATTAACCGCCACCTTTACAGTAAATTTCTCCCCTCAAAATAGAATGTGGACCGACACTAAAGGGTAGTTGTGAACATCCCCGTGCACACACAACACCTTCACCAATTGTGCTCTCCCCAATGCCTCGTCTTGCACCAGGCTTTGGTGGATTGAGGTCTGATTACAGCCGGAGTCCACCAAAGCCTGATATGTATTCCCTTGGATACTCACCGGTATGCGATACACTCCAGTCCGATCGAGGGCGGTCCCTGGCACGTCGGGGATCCGGACCACCGCGCCCACCTCCATTGCTCAGCACTGATGCTGGAGGTGCCCCGGCTCCCCGCAGTGCCAGCAAACCGGCCTGGGCTCTCTCTCTGCACCGGCGTTCTGGAGCTCACTCACTGGGGGGGACAGACATGGAAGTGGGAAATGGGAGGGCACTGTGGGTGCGGCGGGCTGGCTGGGGTGGAGCCGGCCCCCGCCTCTGCGGTGGGGGAACAGGGCGAGGATGAGGAACAGAAGGGGAGGTGGAGAGAGAGAGGAGAGGGGAGAAGAGGAGACATGCTGTCCTGCCGTTGGAACAGCCGCCAAATGGTCCTCCGCCAGCTCGATGGCCTGATCCAGCGACGCCAGGCGATGGCACTGGACCCACTCCGCAGTTCCTTCGGGAAGTCGGGCGATGAACTGTTCCAGTACCACCAGATCAACAAGTCCCTTGGCGTCGCGATTGTCAGCCCTCAGCCACCGCCTGCAGGCGTCCCAGAGTTGCTGGTCAAATGCGAATGGCCGGCCGACCTCCTCTAGGCGCAGAGCGCAGAAGCGCCATCGTTGTTGTTCCAGGGTGCGCCCCACATGCTGGAGGACGGCCCGGCGGAGGTCTGTGTAGACCAGCCGGCTGTCAGCAGGGAGCTGTAGCGCGGTCAGCTGCGCCTCGCCCGTTAGCAGGGGGAGGAGGCATGCTGCACGTTGTTCCACCGGCCAGCCCCAGGCCTCTGCTGCCTGCTCAAAGAGCGCGAGGAAGGCCTCGGGGTCATCGTGCGGGCCCATCTTCGTTAGGGTGAGGTGGGGAAGGCCCGTGGCGGTGGAGGTGATGGATCCCACCGACGCAAGGAGGTGCCGGAACGCCTGACGATCTTCCTGCTGCGCCAGCACCAGGGCCTCGAACCTTTGCTCCTGCTCCTTCCGGAGGGCGACCAGCGCCTGGTGCTGGCTCTGTTGGGCCGTGGCAAGGGCATGGATCAGGTCCTTAAAGGGGGAGGACTCCATGGGGCTGTTCTTCTCTGTGCTCCGGTCCTGGGTTTTGGCACCACTGTAGGAATTAGAGCGGGTGGGAGGAGCACAGAAGTACGGCAGGCCAGAACTGAGTTTCAAAAAAACTCTTTATTTGTACTTTTCAGTGTCTACTTTACGCTCTCCCAGCCACACACGCACGCACACACACACACAAGTCGTCTGGTTGGGGAGAGAGCTCCCTTCCTCTGCTCTCTCTCTCTCTCTCTCTCTCTCTCTCCTTTTATAGGGCGCAGTCACTGGGGAAGACACACAAACACAGGTTAACTAACATCAGGTGTAGTGATTCTGCCACTTACCTTCCCTGACTCCGCCCTCCGTTCACAAACCGACGATTGGCCATGCCACCACTGCCACAATGATATGATGCGATGCAAAAGAATATGAATATGAATATTCAATATGGTAGCTCGTCCTCCTCCATTGTTGCTGTGAGGCAACAGTGCTAACCACTGCACCACCATGCTGTCAGCAGGTGATTGTAATCATGATTTGGCACAAAATCAGTGTCCAGGAAAGGCTTAGCCCTTGAGAAGCAAAGATGGGCTGAGAATCTGTAGTTTGTCAACAAATGAGTGAGAAAATGACTGAAAAAATGACTGAAAAGCTTAAAAACCATGTTCCTAAAAAAGGTAAGAAGGTATTTGGATATTTCACCCTCTACAGTGCATCATATCATGAGACAATTCAAGCAAACTCAAGGAATTTAGATGTGCAAAGGCAAGGTTTCCCATACATAGACCATTGTGTGGCGCAGCGCCACACAATGGATTACTAGCGCCACACAATCAGACTCGCGATTTTGGAAAAAAAAAATCTGTTGCGCTAATTAAAAATAACGCAGCCTTCCCGATTCGCCTTCCGACCCCTTATTTTAAAAAGGTAGCCTACGTCGTGCTCGTGATAAGCTTTATCATAGCCTTCTTGGCTTACAGGAAACGGGCATCCCTGAGTCAGGCTACAAACCAATTTTGATGCATACAGCAGCAGCTTGATGCGAGGAACCGGCCTTATTGCATTATCCCGTTTATCCCGCTTCAGCAATCACTTCCCTTACGATAGGGCACTTGAGGGTTTTTTTTTTCAGGAAGCCACGCAGAATTAAATGTTCTGATAGGGCATGCAGGTTTTGCACCAATTAGGGTAATGCTTTTTCATTATTGTTAGTTGCCTTGGTGTTACCTTAAGTGGTTTCTTACATCTAATTATGATATTTTATTATTTTGTTGTTACATTATACTATTTATTTCATTTTAGTATTGGTTGAGGCAAGTGTTGAGTTCAATATTTAAAATAAAAACCTCCAGCTTGTTTTTTGCAATTTATTCCTTGAATGTCAACTAAAGAATGATTGAAAGATTGCCACCAAAAAGGCAAAAAACTAAGGTAAAAACCAGAGATGCACCGATTGACCGGCTGCTGATCGGAATCAGCCGATTTTCACGTGATCGGCCATGACCAGCGACCGGCCGGTCAAAATTAAAATATGCCGATTTTCTGCTGATCAAAACTTGTGTATGAAACATAGAGATGAAAGTGGAAATACTCGTAATTCGCAACTAAAAAGACTGCAGCTACATTGGCAGCTTGAACATGCTTTCTAGTGTTGCGCTTGCGCAGAACAGTGTCAGTCCTGCGCGCCTAACGAGCTCCGGCGCGTACGCCGTTAACAAAAAAAAAAATCACTATATTTGGATATCCAGCTTATCCAAAGCTATTGATGTTTGGATATCCAAATATAGTGATTTTTTTGTGCCAGATATTGGATGTGAAAAGAAGAAAATGTTTGTGGTTGTGTGAATTTCCCATTACAGGAATTAATACGTTAGCCTATTACCAAACATCTAGTTAGATTTGTGAAAATGAAAATGAAATTGGAATCGACCAAAATTGGTATCGGCAGGTCACACTCCGTGGAAAATCGGAATCGGCCCAAAAAATTGCAATCGGTGCATCTCTAGTAAAAACTAAACTTTAACTTCAATTTTGGTGAGTAATTTTCATAAATTTAAAAGACAGGTTTTCCACCAACATCAAGCCCAGCAAACTAATGGCCTGCCCTGTAATGTAAAGTTGGGTCGAGGAATGAAACCAGGCAGGGTTCTGGGAAAAATTGTTTTAGCTGTCTTCTCTTAAAGAACTTAAAAGAATTTAGATTGAACTGAATAATCTCAAATGCTTCTTGTAGCTTTAAAATAGTCCCAGCAGGTGACTCTGAAGAAAAATACTGTGTGTTTGAACACCGCCCGCTGTAAACACTTTGCATACACCCCAATGACCGACTCCACCAACCGCCACGACCCCACCGCGCACGATTCCCTCATCGGCACAGTGGAGCACCACAAATTGCTACCTGGTCTGTGGGAAACACTGAAAGGGCAAGGGCACAACCCTAAGCTAAACACCCGTGATCTCCAATACACACACACACACACACACACACTAGTGCATCTCCAAATATTAGAATATCGTGAAAAAGCTCAATGTTTTCAATTTATGAAAGTGAAAATTTAATATATTCTAGAATCATTTCATATAAACTAAAATGTTTCAAACATTTTTTTTAATTTTGATAATTATGGCCTATAGACCCTTTTCAGTCACGTGACCTTCGTAAACGCAACCACCATTTTGGACATGTAGTGGACTTTGGCTCGAATCAGTTTGAATGGGAGGAAGGCGACAAACGAAAAACATAAAAGAAAAAGGAGCGAGATGCAGAAAACACCTTCACTATCCAGCGACGTAGGGCATTTACAGGGCGAGCAGAGGGAGAGGTATTTGCAAAAATTGAGGTTAGCAGGCTTAGAGAACGATGTTTACCTGCTTCCACCAGGATTGTTCACTGACGTACGCTCCGGCTTGCTCCCCCTCAAATTAAGCAGCGCGCTCCGGCTTCCGGAGCGTGCTGCTTAATTTGAGGAGGAGCAAGCCGGAGCGCGCTCCGGAACCTCGGCCGGAGCGCGTTCCGGAACCTCGGCCGGAGCACTCCGGGAGCAAGCCGGAGCGCGCTCCGGAACCTCGGCCGGAGCGCTCCGGGAGCACTCCGGAACCTCGGACGTTGGCTCCGGCAGCTATTTACACTGGATCCGGTGTAAATAGCTGCCGGATCATAATTACAGTAAACTAGTAAATAAAGTAAAGGAAAAACTTGAGACTGAAAGGTTTTAACAGTCATCCAAATGACTGAACATAAACATTGCTACAGTAACATATGTTGTTGACATTAGCTAGTCAACAATAGCTACTACAGAAGAACAAAGAGGTTACAATGGGTTATTTTAACCTATTTGGTTACACACTCGCCGCCACAGAATGTTAACAGCAATGTAATGCCTTTTCTGGCTAATTTTATTCGTCTTACCTCCATCAAAGTGGTCACTACACAAGCGTTGGTATGCCGAGGGCTGCCAATCTTTCCTGTAAATGGCCGCTATCCATCTTCTCCGTCGGGATCCGATAAAATGATAAACCTTGCCTTGTTTGTTGATGGTTACTACATCCAGGTGCACAACAATATAGTGGCATGATGGAAGTCTTGCTGAAAGTAAAAACTTTCTTTGCTGCTGTTCCTCAATGTTGGCTGTGGTAAACTACTGGTAGTACATGTCCAAAATTGCAGCCGCATTTGTCGTGACGTCACGTGAAAAGGGTCCATAGTGCAAAAAGAAATTTAAAAAAAAATCTCAGAATATTCTAATATTTAATTTCGACTTTGAGTAAAATAATATAAATACCGTGTACCCCTTGGTCTAGTTCAGTACACACAACCACAATCATGGGGAAGACTGCTGACTTGACAGTTTTCCAGAAGACGATCATCAAGACCCTCCGCCAGGAGGATAAACCACAGAAGATCATTGTTGAAAAGCCTGGCTGGAAAAGGTACACAAGCAACAGGGATGACTGCAGCCTTGAGAGAATTGTCCAGAGAAGTCCATGCAAGAACTTGGGAGAGCTTCACAAGGAGTGGACTGAGGCTGGTGTCAGTGCATCAACACTAGCAGGCCCAGAGATTTTCACTTCTGCTGCATGCACCCTCCCCTCTGCAAAAATTGTGTATTCCTCTCAAGGTGCTAACTGTCTCCATTGTATTGTGATCAGCCACTCCACCCCCCACTGAGTTTGCTGCCTGTAATGACAAAGGCCAAACTGCTGTTTGAATGAACTCTGATCAGCCCAACATACTGTGTGTTGAGTTGTGTGTGTTGTACTAAGAGTAACCATTTTTCATTTTATATTTTATTTAGCCAACAAACAGATGTACACATTCACCTTATTTTGTCAGTTGATCCGAGAAACGCTTTCTATTTGTCATAACAACACTTATTTTAATAATGGCCTGTCATTTTAGGAAGGGACGTACTAAATCGTTCATGAATGGTAATTTGGTTGTAGGTTACACCCCAATTTCAATGACAATTTACTCTGCCAAGCTCACAATGTCAGAGGACAGAGGACTGGAATTAGTGCCCCAAAAAACACAGTTTCAGCTTGGAAAAACTAGAAACAGACGGTATAACTTCAGGAAGAAAATAAATGTTAATTCACACTAAGAAAAGCAGGCTCACTACATATGGAGGCTATACAAAGCACAGAAATGTAGCATACAGTTGTCCCATCTAGCAGTTTCCACATTCCCATGGTGAGTCTTTCCTACATTTGCCATAGGTGTATTTGCGGTAGCGTACACAAAGTTCGGTGCTTCTGTTATTATTGCAGAGTATGCAGACCTGGCACTGTGTCTTTTTCTTCTGAGAAACTCTCATCTCACGACATTGCTGTTTGTGTTCTTCCCCTTGTGCCTTTTCCTGCAAAAGCCTGTTTTGAAGTTCCTCTGCAAGCTCCAGCATGAACAATTGGCGACTTTCTTTGGATCCTGTACATGCTGTGTACAAGACGTGCATTTGTGACAGCTATGTCAAGCAGGTTGTAAAACAGAGCCATGGGCCATCTCCGTGTTCCTGCACGCACCGAGTAGTTGCGTGATTTCTGGTCCATGATATCAACGCTGCATTTGAAATGGTTGTAATCAACAACAGTGTTTGGTTTTTGTTTTTAGGTGTCCACAGTTTCCACTTTCTGATGCATGGTGCTCAGAAGACAAACAGATTTCTTTTTTTTGTTGTTGCAAACACAGTCAGCAAGGCACTTCCAGATGTGAACACCTGTGTGGAGTACAACTGGTGCCCTGAGGTTTCCTTTGCAGTTGCTGGTAGCTCCCGACCATTTTTGTTGATGGTGCCAAGCAGAGTTGTTTTTCGTTGAAGAAGCCTGTTAGCCAAAGACAGAGAGGTGAAGAAATTGTCCATAGTTACAGTCCTTCCCTGGTCCATAAATGGTTCCATCAATTTCAAAACAACATTCTCTGACAGCCTCTCTCCCGTCGGATGAGTGGTATCTTTTCCCAAGTAAGGGATGGCATTACACATATATTTTGTGCCCAGATCTGCTGCAATCCAAAACTTGATTCCAAACTTGTCAGGCTTGGATGCAATGTACTCCAGAAAGGGACAACGAACCTTTGAAGGAAATAACTGCTCATCCACGGTAACATGTTGCCCTGGACTGTAGGACGACACACAATTCTGAACAAACCACTGCCAGATGTCTGAAATTGCTGCAAATTTGTCCGTTTGTATGCGCTCCTTGCGGGTGTCCTTGTTGTCGAAGCGAAGGTACCGCTTTATTTCAAGAAAGCAGTTACGGGGCATTATGGCTTTGATATCTGGGTTGCCGAATCTATTGGCCCACATGAGTCGCATGGCACCAATGTAGCCCTTGGCAGCCCTTCAAAAAAGGATTGCGAGGAACGCCATCAGCTCGAAGACACTCAAATGCCAGCTGGGATTTGTTCTACGGCCCTCCTGGACTGTGCAGTCTCTGATGGTCAACAACATGCTGATATCCAACAAACACAGGAAGCTTTGAAGGCGACTCATGATTTTGCGTGTTGCAAACTCTGTTGGCCCTCCAGATCCATTGAATGATGTCTGTGGAGTTTCATGAGCAGAAAAGTCTCCAACTTTGTGGTGGAACCACACAGTGCCATCTTTCACCTTCTCTGTGGATCCAGGTGTTATGCCCACATCTGCAACTTTTTGTTTTTTATTACAAGGGGGGGTTGACATGCGTTGTGTCTTCCTCCTCATCTGACGTGGCCTCTGTGTCTGAACTGTCCTGCTCAATCACATACTTGACCACCCATCTCCTGGTGTGTCTTTGGAGGGGAGGATTTACTGGTGCAAGAGCAGTCGCATCCTCATCACTTGACGAATCGGTGACAACGTTTTCATTCTGAAATGCAAGGTCCACATGTTCACCATCAGATTCACAGTCCAACATGCTCTGTAGAATTGCTAAAGCCTCCTGAGCGCTGATCCTTCTTGGTTGCCTTGGTTGTGACATTGTGAAGTCTGGGTCTGCGTGCCAGGCATTCCCTATTTATGGTTGTTTCTTGCCCACAACATTCACACCTTTTACGACACTCCCTTCTCCCTTCCCCTCCCTTCTTTCATTGAATCTAAATTGTATGATGCCCATTGAGTCTTACAAAAGGGCACATCAGAGGCTATTTCTCAGGTAACACAATTTGTCTTATGCCCTTGTCAAATGCCAGTACGGTTTTTGTTACAAATGTTATAGTGGAAAAATGGCAAATATTTTGGTTATGTGCCTTTGGTGTGTGCCTTTTATGGTCAGTGATTCTTACAGAAGGGCACATCAGAGTTGCTGGCCTGCAGAATATCCTGTGTGTGGGGGTGGGGTGCTGGCAGGGACACAGCTCAATAATTAGGCTTCTTTACACAACAATGGGAGGCAGTTAGTGGTATGTTAGACTTAGGCTACATCCACATGACAACGGCAACGAGATGTTATTAAAAAAAATATCGCGTCCACATGGGCAACGGATCAGTAAAATATCAGGTGCATATGGCAACGCAACGCTTGCTGAAAACGATGCAATACACATGCCACTACACATGCCAGACCTCTAGGGGCGCTGTAAGACGGTCCCTTTGGAGACACCAGAACAATAGTGTTAGGGTTTTGCTGGGATTCGAACCTGGTTCGTTGGTGTGATAATCCAGCAAACCCCCACTAGGCCACCAGGGGGATGACTCAAATGCAGAGGCGTGAGGCGGAAGTAGAAAAAGAATCAAAAGGTTTATTTAAACTATATACACTATATACAGGGCAAAACAAAAGACAAAAAAAAAAAAAACCAAAGAGTATAATCCAAAAGAAAAGCAAAGTGCAAAAATACAAAAGCTAAGAAGATCAAAAAACACAGTACAAAGGAAACTGGAGATAAACATAACAGCACAAAGACTCCGTGACAAGAGGACTGAACTCAGGGGTATAAATAGACAAACTAATTAAGGACACAGGTGAAGATAATTAGGCAATTAACACAAACACAAAACACAGGAACAGTGGCGGCCTCTAGAGGCCAAAATAAACACGACATGAAAAGGAAATAACAGCGGCCTCTAGAGGCCAAAACAGTCCTAGTCCTAACAGGACCCCCCCCTCTAGGAGCGTCTCCTGACGTTCCCAGGGCGATCCGGATGGGCCGAATGGAAGTCCCGACATAGTTCTTTATCAAGGACATCCCGAGCAGGAACCCAGCAGCGCTCCTCAGGACCATAGCCCTCCCAGTCCACCAGATATTGCAACCCGCCGCGGACCCGGCGGGAGTCAAGCAGGCGATTCACAGTGAACACAGTCTGCCCCTGGAAGATGCGGGGGGGTGGGGGGTTCCTAGGGGCAGGGGCATACGTAGATGTCAGTACGGGCCGTAACAGGGAAACATGGAAAGTGGGGTTGATCCTCAGAGTCCGGGGCAACTGGAGCCGGTAGGAGACAGGGTTCACCCTGCGCACCACCTTGAAGGGGCCAATGTAGCGAGGAGCAAGCTTGCGGTTCTCCACCCGCAGTGGAAGGTCCTTAGTGGACAGCCAAACACGCTGCCCAGGGCGGAAAGCGTGTGCAGGTCTTCTATGGCGGTTGGCCTGAGTCTGGTTGGTTCTGGAGGTCTGTATGAGGGTCTTCCTGACCTTGCTCCAGGTCTTGCGACACCGTCTCACATATTGGTTGACCGAGGGCACCCCCGCGTCCTCCTCCTGGTCCGGGAACAGAGGTGGCTGGAACCCGAATTGGCACTGGAATGGCGACAGCTTGGTGGCCGATGACTGCAGGGTGTTGTGGGCGTACTCCGCCCATGGCAGCCAGGTGCTCCACGATGTCGGGTTATCCATAGCCAGGCCTCGCAGGGTGGTTTCCAGGTCCTGGTTGAGCCTCTCCGTCTGACCATTGGACTGTGGGTGAAACCCAGAGGAGAGGCTGGCAGTGGCTCCGATGACCTTGCAGAACCCGTGCCACACTCGGGAGGAGAACTGGGGCCCTCGGTCTGAGACGATGTCCTGTGGAAGACCAAAGACTCGGAAGACATGATTAAACAAAAGTTTCGCAGTTTCAAGAGCAGAGGGGAGTTTGCACAGTGGTATGAAGCGGCAGGCCTTGGAGAATCTGTCAACTAAGACCAAAATGACCGTGTTACCTTGTGACTCAGGGAGACCCGTGATAAAGTTGACTGCCACGTGGGACCAGGGACGCCGGGGAATGGTCAGAGGATGCAGGAGACCCTGGGGACGCTGTCGTGGGTTCTTGGTTCTGGTGCAAACCTCACAGGACAGGACAAATGACCTTACTTCCTTCTCCATGTTAGGCCACCAGAAGCGTCTTTTCAGGAAGTCCAGGGTCCTCCGAGCTCCCGGGTGAGCGGTGAGAGGGGAAGAGTGACCCCACTGGAGAACCTTGGCCCGGGCTTGATGTGGGACGTACAAGAGGCCTGGTGGCCCCGTCCCAGGACCGGGGTCCTGGCGTTGGGCTCGTCGGACAGCCTCCTCAATACCCCAGCGGACAGGGGCCACAATCCGGGACACAGGGATAATAGGCCCGACTTCATTCTCCCTGTTAGTGGCAGAGAACAGTCTGGACAGTGCGTCAGGTTTGGTGTTCTTGGAGCCGGGGCGGTATGAGAGGGTGAAGTCAAACCGACTGAAAAACAGGGCCCACCTAGCCTGTCGAGGGTTCAGTCTCTTGGCTTGCTGGAGGTACTCCAGGTTCTTGTGGTCAGTCCAAACCAGGAATGGATGTTGTGCTCCCTCCAGCCAGTGCCTCCACTCCTCAAGGGCCAGTTTGACCGCTAGCAGTTCTCGATCCCCCACATCGTACCGGGACTCAGCAGGACTCAGGCGGTGGGAGAAGTAAGCGCAGGGGTGCAGCTTTCCTTCCGAACGTTGAGAGAGCACCGCGCCGACACCACTGTCCGAGGCGTCCACCTCCACGATGAATGGTTGGGAGGTGTCCGGGAGAACCAGAATGGGTGCCGTGCAGAAGCGGTCCTTGAGGTCTTTGAACGCCTTTTCTGCCTGAGGAGACCAGCCATAAGATCCACCTGTCCCTTTGGTGAGGTCAGACATGGGTGCTGCCACAGAACTGAAGTTCCTGATGAACTTGCGGTAGAAGTTAGCGAATCCTAAGAACCGCTGAACCTCCTTAACGGACTTGGGAGTAGGCCAATCCCGGACGGCCAGGGTCTTGGCAGGGTCCATTTGGAGTTGGCCTGTCCGTACAATAAATCCCAGAAAGGAGACCTCGGGAACATGAAATTCGCATTTCTGGGCCTTGGCGAACAGATTGTTCTGTAGCAGCCTCTGGAGAACCTGGCGGACATGGTGGCGGTGCTCCTGCACGGTCTTGGAAAAGATAAGGATGTCGTCGAGGTAGACAAAAACGTATAGGTTAATCATGTCCCTTAAGACGTCGTTGATTAGGGCCTGAAAAACAGCTGGTGCGTTGGTGAGTCCGAAGGGCATCACCTGGTATTCGTAGTGCCCAGACGGGGTGTTAAAGGCAGTCTTCCACTCGTCTCCCTGTCGGATACGGATGAGGTGGTATGCGTTCCGTAGGTCCAACTTGGTGAAGACGGTGGCGCCTTGGAGCAGGTCGAAAGCTGTGGACATCAGCGGAAGGGGATATCGGTTGCGCACAGTGATCTTATTCAGGCCCCTGTAATCAATACATGGTCGGAGCCCCCCATCCTTCTTGCCGACAAAGAAGAAGCCGGCTCCAGCAGGTGAAGTGGAGGGTCGAATAAACCCAGAGACCAGGGCATCTTTGAGGTATTCCTCCATGGCCTTGCGTTCTGGCTGAGAGAGTGAAAACAGTCTGCCACGAGGAGGGGTAGTCCCAGGGAGTAAGTCGATGGCACAGTCGTAGGCCCGGTGCGGAGGAAGAACGGCGGCCCTGCTCTTGCTGAAAACTTCCTTGAGATCCCAGTACTCTGTGGGAACTTGAGATAACTCGGTGAGATCAGGGGGCTCGGCAGGAGACACAGGAGAGCTAGAGAGCAGACAAGAGGCATGGCATGCAGGGCCCCATTCCACAACCTGGCTTGTTACCCAGTCTATGCGAGGGTTGTGGCGAATAAGCCAAGGAAGGCCTAGAATAACTGGGAACTCAGGTGAAGGAATCAGGTGCAGGGATATTTCTTCCTTGTGACCTTGAGACTGGAGGAAGACTGGAGAAGTAACTTGGGTGACTCTTCCATCACCTAACGCTTGGCCATCGAGGGCAGACACAGACAGAGGGACTTCAAGAGGTGCAGTCGGAATATTGATGCTTTGGGCGAAGTGAATATCCATAAAGTTCCCAGCCGCCCCTGAGTCTATCAAAGCTTGACAAGAGTGGACAGACTCACCCCAGGAGATGGAGACCGGGATGTAGATTCCTTGGCCAGGGAGTCCGGGAGAGAGGGTAGGCCCCGTCACAACCCTCCCTCGGCTGGACGGGGCGGTCCTTTTCCCAAGAGTTCGGGACATGATGCTCGGAAGTGACCAGGCTTGCCACAGTAGATGCAGCACTTGTCCCTCCTTCTGCGCTCCCTCTCAGATGCGGAGAGGCGAGTACGACCCACTTGCATGGGTTCTGGACAGTCACTGAAGGAGGTAGACGGTCTCCAGGTAGAGGTAGGGAGGCTGGGGGGGCTCAAGGCTTGGTGGCGTTCTCTCATCCTGTTGTCCAGACGAATAGCATGTGAGATGAGGGTTTCGAGGTCACTTGGGCATCCAATAGAGGCCAGACCGTCCTTGATGGGGTCAGACAGACCATGGTGGAAGGCTGACACCAGGGCAGTCTCGTTCCATCCACTTACTGCTGCGAGTGTTCGGAACGAGATGGCGTAATCTGCGACGCTTCCTCCTTGCCGGATGGACATGAGCTTTCGGGCTGCGTCGGTACTGATGTCTGCCTGATCGAAGACCCGAAGCATCTCTTCAGAAAACAGCTGGAAATCAAAGCACTCAGGTCCCTGTCTTTGCCAGATAGCAGTAGCCCAGGCTCGCGCCTTACCAGCTAATAAGGTGATCACAAAGGCAATCTTGCGGCGATCCGTAGTGTAGGTGGTAGGCTGAAGCTCAAAGGTGAGTTGACACTGGGTCAGGAACTCTCGGCACTCACTGTGCTTGCCGTCATACCTCTGTGGTGCAGGAAGGCTGGGTTCGCGAGGTGAAGAAGGCAGCATTGCAGGAGGCACTGGAGCAGGAGTGGGAGCTGGATCAGGAGCAGGAACTGGATCAGGAGCAGGAGATGCAGGCAGAGATGTCAGCTGTGCCAGGGTTTTCCCAATTTGCTGAAGCAGTTCCTCGTGGCGAGCGAGGGCCTCACGTTGGCTGGTGAGCGTACGTCCATGAGCGTCCATGGTCGCTCCGAAGCGTGTCAAAGCTGCCATAATTCCCTGAAGGTTGGCCGGGTAGACAGTTGAAGCAGCCTCTGCTGAGTCGGTCAAGACGGAGTCTTTCTGTTAGGGTTTTGCTGGGATTCGAACCTGGTTCGTTGGTGTGATAATCCAGCAAACCCCCACTAGGCCACCAGGGGGATGACTCAAATGCAGAGGCGTGAGGCGGAAGTAGAAAAAGAATCAAAAGGTTTATTTAAACTATATACACTATATACAGGGCAAAACAAAAGACAAAAAAAAAAAAAACCAAAGAGTATAATCCAAAAGAAAAGCAAAGTGCAAAAATACAAAAGCTAAGAAGATCAAAAAACACAGTACAAAGGAAACTGGAGATAAACATAACAGCACAAAGACTCCGTGACAAGAGGACTGAACTCAGGGGTATAAATAGACAAACTAATTAAGGACACAGGTGAAGATAATTAGGCAATTAACACAAACACAAAACACAGGAACAGTGGCGGCCTCTAGAGGCCAAAATAAACACGACATGAAAAGGAAATAACAGCGGCCTCTAGAGGCCAAAACAGTCCTAGTCCTAACAAATAGAAGTAGTAAGGACGCATGCGCATAAACTATTATGCGCGAGACTTCATATTAGCCACAAAGTCAGAAAAATCTGTTCGTAAAATTACATTATAATGACCAAATACAATGAAAAGTATTTTTCCAGTCTCACCTGTGAAAGGTAATCCCATGTGATCTCGTTTGGACGGCAAACCTGTTGGTACAGTTAAACGCAGCACATGAATGAGGCATCTTTATTCTCCGCTTTGACCCATCCAATATGGCGGCGAGGATGACGTATGATTCTATGCGAAGGCGGCGTCTTTAATGGTTCGGAATAAATTGAATGCTACACGTTGATGGATTAATTTGTTCTTCTACGCCCTTTTTGAGGAATGTATTGTAGGACTTAAGCCAACATCTGAAGAGGTGAGATCGCTCCTTTTTTTCCCTATTTTTGCTGGCGGGATTGACTCTGCCCTAAGAGCTATTCTCTCTCTCTCTCTCTCTCTCTCTCTCTCTCTCTCTCTCTCTCTCTCTCACACTTTGCACCATTACACAATAAATATTCACAGTGAAAATATTTTGTAAGCGCGTTTCATGAACCAAGTTATAGGATTTGTTGACAACTCGCATCGAGTTCGTTACACTTCTACCCGGCGTGAAGCACATGTGGTTGTGACGTCATTGTAAACAAATCCGTTCTACTCATCCAGACGACTTCGCAACGGCGCCGTTGCCAGATCTTTCCACTCTGGAACCCGTTCTCAAAAGATTTCGTTTTGGGGCACCCAAAACGCCGGTGCCGTGTGGACGCCAGGCCGAAACGATAAACAATTTTATCGGATTCACCTGAATCCGTTGCCGTGTGGACAGGGCCTTATTCACACATTTGGGGGGGATTTCATTGCAGACTAAAATCTGCACTTTGGGCCTTCTAGTGAGCCACCATGCACAGATGTCTTCAGGAAAGAGGCTACAACTGTCGCATCCCTAATATCGAACCACTCCTGAACCAGAGACAACGTTAGAAGCGCCTTACCTGGACAAAGGAGAGAAAGAACTGGACTGTTGCTCAGTGTTCCAAAGTCCTCTTTTCTGATGAAAGTAAATTTTGCATTTTATTTGGAAATCAATGTCCTAGAGACTGGAGGAAGAGTGGAGAAGCACATAATCCAATGTGTTTGAAGTCCAGGGTGAGGTTTCTGCAGTCTGTGATGATTTGGGGAGCCATGTCATCTGCTGGTGTTGGTCCACTGTTTTTTATCAAGTCCAAAGTCAACACAGCTGTCTACCAGGAGATTTTAGAGCACTTCATACTTCCATATACTGACAAGCCTTATGGAGATGCCAATTTCTTTTTCCATCAGGATTTCGCACCTGCCCACAGTGCCAAAAATACAACCAAATGGTTTGCTGACCATCATATTACTGTACTTGATTTGCCAGCCAACTTGTCTGACTTGAACCCCATTCAAGAGAATCTGTTGTCAAGAGGAAGATGAAAAAGACCCAACCCAAAAATATAAACAAGCTGCAGGCCCCTATCAAAGCAGCCTGAGCTTCAGTAACACCTGAGCAGTGCCACAGGCTGATCTACTCCATGCCACGCCACACTGATGCAGTAATTCATGTTAAAGGAGCCCCAACCAAGTATTGAGTATATAAATGAAGATACTTTTCAGAAGTTGGACAGTTGTATATTGTAAATCCTTTTTTTATTGATCTTAGGAAATATTCTAATTATTTGAGATACTGTATTTCTGATTTTCATGAGCAAAAGCCATAATCATCAAAATTAAAACAAAAAAAGGCTTGAAATGTTTCACTTTACATGTAATGAATATAGAATATATGAAAGTTTACCTTTTTGAATTAGTTATGAAAAAAAGAACTTATTCTTTTTGGAGCTACACTAGTATATGTATATACACATTATAAAGAGAGAGAGAGAGAGAGAGAGAGAGAGAGAGAGAGAGAGGGATAGGCATTGCCTAAAAGCGGAGCAATTATGAGTGTAAAATGTGTTAATAAATAGGCAGATATTATTTTTTTAAAAAGTTAAATAAAAAATAAGTGTTGGATAAAAACCAATCTATCATATGAAAATAAAGATACAAATTTCGTTGTCCAGTGGTTAAGTATTTATGAGATACGTTGCCTTGCACTTACAATCGGGTCAGAAGTCATCAAAAATCAGGTCGATGCATTACCATATTCTCAGCTTTGCTCCATGTGAGCTCCACTATAAATCCTCACAGATCATTGACATTACTCTTTAGATTTTTCTGTTGTGGATTTTTTCAAGTCTTGGTGGGTCAGCTGGGTTGGATATGATTTTGTGGGTCTGACCCGCTAGATGTGGGTCACTTGGAAGATCTGATATTACAAATACTGCCTTGCTATGTGGAGTGTTGTCACATTTGCTTGATGTTTGACTGTGTTAGCAAAGTTGTCGACCCACTAGCGTTTAATCATATGCCAAGTTGGCCCATTTGGACAGAAGTTTACCCACTAGTCACATCTCAAGGTGATGTTAGCAAACTTGCTAGATAACACTTGGACATTGTAATAAGTGCTCTTGTGTTGGTAACAGTTTAGCTTTATTAGCAAGCTTACCACCCAAACTTGCATCACTTTTTGTCAGGGGCATCCAAGTTTTGTAAAGTTATTTTAGTTGACGAGATGCTCTTTGTCCATTAGCATCCCCTAGCATTAGATATGTCGGTGTTAGTATGGTTCTAGTTATGTTAGCTTAGCATGCTGCTATTCCAAATTATGTGCAATACTTGTGTATTCCGAATTCTGTGCAAATTTTGACTGCAGTGTGGCAAAAAAAAAAAAATTCTGAGCATGCATGTTTACTTCAAGACAAAAATGGTGATCTGTCTCATGGTTTAGTGGGGAAAAAATGACCATCCAACAGCAGATTTGAGCAAAACTAAAACTTTGTTTTTCTTTGTGTTACGGTGGTGTTCATCTCTGATAAATAAATAAAACTATCTTTGTGTCAAATCCTATAATATTACTCAACCTTGTCAGTCAACATGTTTTTTGTCTTCTGTCAGTTCTGTATCCTTCTGCTTGTAAGCAAACACACATGTACAGCTGTCCATGAGAGCAGCTTGTATTTACTTCAGTGGCATAAAAATGAATTACACTCCAAAACAGTAGGGGAGGCTGAGAGCAAAAAATACCAATTCTCGCATTATGGAGCTATAAGGTAATTACAAATGGTGCATTATCACACCATTGTAATTGCAATCAAAAGGAAAATGGGGATATGAAAATTTAGCTTAATAAGCTCCTTTAAGGAAAGAGTGGACAAAATTAAGCTGAATGGAAAATGCTGCATTTCAACATTCTCTCTCTGTGTCATACTCAGACCTTGTGTTTTATCATTTCTTACTAACCTCTCTTCATACCACAAGCAAGCTGCCTGATTTCCTTGGCTTACTTTTAAGATTTTCCATCTGCACTTTACCACGACATATGATCTTGTGCAAAGTGGTTGGACTGTTCTGTCTTATCCTAGTCCATAAACAGTTGTTCAAGTGCAAGTATAAACTGTAACATTTTCATATGTGTGTCTGCCACATCACAAAGAAGCCTTTTGGCTCCATAGGATTAATATTGTATTTCCATTTTGTACACGGTCTGTATTTTAGCATGCTAGAAATGAGAGCCTGCCATTTGAGAGTGTGGTCAGGCTGAAGCTTGAACTGGATTTTTATGGAGCCATAGTGGTGGGGTGATTGTGTTTCTGTTAGTAGAAACTATTCTAGCATGCTGTTCTAGTGACATAATAACTGCATTTTCTTTTCTCATTCCAGTGGCTTGAGCCCAGTACTTCAATGGCTTAATAATTCATATCTACATCTTATTCTTACTATATTTATGTGGCGCCAGAAAACACACACACACACACACACACACACACACACACACACACACATAGATACATACATATATATATATATATATATATATATATATACACACACATATATACACACACACTGTACACACACAAACACACTGTACATTTCAAGTCGGCTATAAGCCATGTACGATGAGATTGAGTGGAATAACTGTTTTATTATATCCACATTCACTGGATTTTGAGAAACAGAGCATTTTTATTTTTTGCAAATTCGATTAAAAAAAACTTTATACAAAACATCCGACAAAATAATTTCTGCTTAGAATATAAACAAACTGGTGAAATGACAGTAGCAGTTTGTGAAAAATGCTATAATAATAATTCTTGAAAAATAAAATATATGTTTTACTATCAAATACTTTTATTCCATATTTTGTTGCTTTTACATACTCATAGTATATGAGTCATAGCTGAACAGCTATCAGCTCATGCACTCTGGCTACTTTACTATCTATCAGCTATCAGCACATATACTAGGAGTATGTAAAAGCAACAAAATATATGCGCGAGCGTACACACAGACACACACTGTTGGGGAGTAACGGAATACATGTAATACATGGAACGGCATTACATATTTAGAATACAAAATATGAGTAACTGTATTCAGATACAGTTACAATATAAATCAGTGGTAATCAGAATACAGTTACATTCTTGAAATTAATGGATTACTTGAAAGAAGTAATTTCTTAATTCACATATTCATTCGCTCTCAAATTAAATTACGTAAATTGAATGCATTTCCCAGAAGACCTTGACTGAAAAAATTGCAACATGCCTTCATATTACACCATTACACCTGCTCACCCTCCACAAAACAAGCTAATGGAGTTGGCACACAGCCAAGACAGAAATGCGTTTCTGTCATAGAAATTCAAACACCGTTTCACTTTTAAGAATTGCAACATGCCTTCAGTTGCAACTTTTAAGAAGGAAAAGGAGATTGCAACGTCACTCTGCAGTGCATCCTCCGCTTTCCAGCAACCAAGTTGCTTTCAGCGTCAAAAGACTCCACTTCTAACCAAAAGAAGCATATCGAAGTAAATTATTTTTTGTCTGGTGAACGTTGTCTGCTAATTTACTGGTTAGCTTGGCTATTCTAACTAGCTAGCAATTAGATAGTCACCTAATTAGCTGAATTGACAAAAGACTATATAGAAATTTGCATTTGCAAACCACTTGACATGTTATCTGTCCTAGTTAGCTAGTGTTAGCAATGTCACTTGGTGCAGCATTGCAACTTCGAGACTATCGTTATAACAGACCTCCAAGTGACCCGCATCTGGTAGGTCGGACCCACAAAATGATATCCAAACCAGCTGACCCGCCAAGATATGAAAAACTGCATCTGAAAAATTTAAAGAGTAATGGCAACGATCTGTTAGGATTTATTGCAGCTTAACCTTGTCGATAAGTCAGCCCTGTCAATAACTGCTGGCAGCTGGCAATTTTATAAATTTTATGGCAAAGTTATAAATACTCCATCCAAGGTAATTAACACTGGACAAATCTTGCAGTAACTGCCATTAGCATATAATGAATTGTGCATGGAAACGGACCATGTCTTTACGATTTTCTCCAGATTCAGGATGAGTTTTAAAGTGATAAGAGGCAAACAAGCAATGCTTTGCTATATAAATATATCAGTCCTCAAGTATAATAGGGGAGAGTGGGGAGACTTGGGATAGGGAGACTTGGTAGAGTTTATCTCATCTCATCTCATTATCTCTAGCTGCTTTATCCTTCTACAGGGTCGCAGGCAAGCTGGAGCCTATCCCAGCTGACTACGGGCAAAAGGCGGGGTACACCCTGGACAAGTCGCCAGGTCATCACAGGGCTGACACATAGACACAGACAACCATTCACACTCACATTCACACCTACGGTCAATTTAGAGTCACCAGTTAACCTAACCTGCATGTGTTTGGACTGTGGGGGAAACCGGAGCACCCGGAGGAAACCCACGCGGACACGGGGAGAACATTCAAACTCCGCACAGAAAGGCCCTCGCCGGCCCCGGGGCTCGAACCCAGGACCTTCTTGCTGTGAGGCGACAGCGCTAACCACTACACCACCGTGCCGCCCCGGTAGAGTTTATATTCTCATAAATTAATTTCAACCAGTCAGGTTTTAGATTATATCAGAAGTTTGATGTTGCCCCTTCGAGTAACCTACTTCCTTTGGAGCCACAAAGCTGGATACTGCAGCAAGGTTTGTGGAGTTAAATATTTTTGTCAACCAAAAATTCTACATTCTACTTCACAGTCCACCTCCATCCTATGGTGTAATATCTGCTGGGGAATTTGGGATTTGTTAGGAATTAATGTATGTAACCTAGAGTTACCATATATAGTAAATTATTTATTAAATTTAAAGGGGAAAAACATTTAAGGACTTTTTTTTTTCAAAATGGCCAAATGGCAAGAGTTGGGACAGTTCATGTTTCTTGAGGTTTACAAATATAAAATTGTTCACAATTTTTGTTAAAAATGTGGGAGTGTATCTACATGAGGATTAAGCTTATTTCTGATAGACTCTAGTGTAGGCCAATAATTGCCGAATGCCTGTAATGATCTAAGACTAATGTGTTATTTATCAAATGTCAAGGTCATTGCCCCATCAAAATAAACACAGCTCGATACTGTCAGACACTCTCTCTCTCTCTCTCTCTCTCTATATATATATATATATATATATATATATATATATATATATATATGTGGGCGGCACGGTGGTGTAGTGGTTAGCGCTGTCGCCTCACAGCAAGAAGGTCCGGGTTCGAGCCCGTGGCCGGCGAGGGCCTTTCTGTGCGGAGTTTGCATGTTCTCCCCATGTCCGCGTGGGTTTCCTCCGGTTGCTCCGGTTTCCCCCACAGTCCAAAGACATGCAGGTTAGGTTAACTGGTGACTCTAAATTGACCGTAGGTGTGAATGTGAATGGTTGTCTGTGTCTATGTGTCAGCCCTGTGATGACCTGGCGACTTGTTCAGGGTGTACCCTGCCTTTCGCCCGTAGTCAGCTGGGATAGGCTCCAGCTTGCCTGCGACCCTGTAGAACAGGATAAAGCGGCTAGAGATAATGAGAGATGAGATGAGATATATACACACACACACACACACACACACACACAGTGGTGCTTGAAAGTTTGTGAACCCTTTGGAATTTTCTATATTTCTGCATAAATATGACCTAAAACATCATCAGATTTTCACACAACTCCTAAAAGTAGATAAAGAGAACCCAGTTAAACAAATGAGACAAAAATATTATACTTGGCCATTTATTTATTGAGGAAAATGATCCAATATTACATATCTGTGAGTGGCAAAAGTATGTGAACCTTTGCTTTCAGTATCTGGTGTGACTCCCTTGTGCAGCAATAACTGCAACTAAACATTTCCAGTAACTGTTGATCAGTCCTGCACACCAGCTTGGAGGAATTTTAGCCCATTCCTCCGTACAGAACAGCTTCAGCTCTGGGATGTTGGTGGGTTTCCTCACATGAACTGCTCGCTTCAGGTCCTTCCACAACATTTCAATTGGATTAAAGTCAGGACTTTGACTTGGCCATTCCAAAACATTAACTTTATTCTTCTTTAACTATTCTTTGGTAGAATGACTTGTGTGCTTAGGGTCGTTGTCTTGCTGCATGACCCACCTTCTGTTGAGATTCAGTTCATGGACAGGTGTCCTGACATTTTCCTTTAGAATTGGATGGTATAATTCAGAATTCATTGTTCCATCAATGATGGCAAGCTGTCGTGGCCCAGATGCAGCAAAATAGGCCCAAACCATGTGTGGCAGCAGGAGCGTGGCCAAGCAGCAGTCTGTGAATGGAGACTCTCTCCATTCACAGACTGCTGCTTGGCCAGCAGTCTCTCGACTTCCGGAAGGAATGGCAGAATGGGTCCAGTGTCATCGCCCGGCATCGCTGGAACGAGCCATCGAGCTGGCAGAGGACCATCTGGAGGCGACTCCAATGGCAGGAAGACGAGGCATCTCCCCTCGCTTCTCTTCTCTCTCTCTCTTCCCCCTCTCTCGTTCCCCTCCCCACCCCATTTCCCTGCCGCGGAGGCGGTGGCCGGCTCCTCCCAAGCCGGCCCGTCGCACCTGTGGTGTCCTCCCATCTTCCTCTTCTGTCTCTGTGTTGTCTCCTCCTCAGGTGAGTGACACCCATAATGCCAGTGCAGAGGGAAAGCCTGGGCCGGTGTGCTGGTGGGGCGGGGAGTTGGAGCATCTCCAGAGTCTGAGCTCCGCATGGGAGGTGGGAGCTGTGATCCGGATCCCCGACGCGCCAGAAACCGCCCCCGATCTGGCCGGAACGTATCGCATACCAGAAAGTGTTCAAGGGGATACATTTCATGCTTTGGTGGATTCCGGTTGTAATCAGACCTCAATTCACCAAAGCCTGGTGCAAGGTGAGGCATTGGGGAGAGCACAAGTGGTGAAAGTGTTGTGTGCATGGGGATGTTCACAATTATCCTTTAGTGTCTGTCCATATTCTATTCCGGTGCCAAATGCATAGCGTAAAGGCAGCTGTTAGTCCCCGTCTCACCCACTCGTTGATTTTGGGTACTGATTGGCCAGGGTTTAAAAACCTGATGGAATATTTAACATGTCGTGGGTCCTGCAGTAGTAGGTCATGGGAAGATCCCAGTGTGGCATTGACTGGAGAAGCTGTCACAGAGCCGTCTATGTCAGCACCACATCAGAGTGAGGAGCAGCCCGCTCCTCCTCCCTCTCTCAAGGATTCCCTTGGGGATTTCCCATTAGAGCAGTCACAAGATGAGACTCTGCGGCATACGTTTGACCAAGTAAGAGTAATCGATGGTCAAACTCTTCAGCTAAGCATGGCACCGACCTTCCCTTATTTTTCTGTTATTAAAGATAGATTGTACCGAGTGATGCAGAACACTCAAACTAGTGACCGAATAACACAACTGTTAATCCCAAAGAGCCGTCGGGAACTCATATTCCACGCGGCTCACTTTAATCCCATGGCTGGACACTTAGGGCAAGATAAAACACTAGCCTGAATAATGGCCTGGTTCTATTGGCCAGGGATTCGTGGGGATGTCCGTCAGTGGTGTGCGGCATGCCGTGAATGCCAATCAGTAAATCCCTCGGCCACTCCAAAAGTGCCATTGCACCCTCTCCCTCTAATTGAGACCCCATTTGAGTGAATTGGGATGGATCTCGTCAGGCCATTAGATCGGTCGGCATGAGGGTATCGCTTTATTTTAGTTCTGGTGGACTATGCAACGCGATATCCGGAAGCAGTGCCTCTCCACAATATCTCAGCATGCAGTATTGCGGAAGCGCCCTTCCGCTTTATCTCCCGGGTCGGGATTCCGAAAAAATCCTGACAGACCAAGGCACTTCGTTTGTGTCATGCACACTGCGCGAGCTGTATGAGTTATTGGGGATTAAGTCTATCCGCACCAGTGTCTATCACCTACAAACGGATGGCTTAGTAGAGCGATTTAACCAAACACACAAGAACATAATCTGGAAATTCGTAAGTGAAGATGCACGTAATTGGGATAAGTGACTCGAGCCCGTTATTTGCAGTACGAGAGGTCCCGCAAGCCTCCACGGAGTTTTCTCCATTTGAATTATTATATGGGCGTAAGTTGCATGGTATTCTGGACGTGCTACAAGAAAACTGGGAGGAGGGACCTTTGCCTAGCAAAAACAAAATCCAGTACGTTCTTGACCTGCGCACAAAACTCCACACCCTCATGCACCTAAACCAGGAGAATTTGCGGCAGGCACAAGAACGTCAAATCCGGCTGTATGACAGGAGCACACGCCTTAGAGAGTTCACACCGGGAGACAAAGTGCTCGTATTATTTCCCACGTCGAACTCCAAATTAGTCGCCAAGTGGCAAGGGCCCCTTGAGATCACACGGCGAGTCGGGGACGTCGACTATGAGGTGAGGCAAATGGATAGGGGCAGGGCATTGCAAATCTACCACCTCAACCTTTTAAAACATTGGAATGAAGGGGTCCCCGTGGCGTTGGTGTCGGTAGTCCCGGAGAAGGCGGAGCTGGGACCGGAGGTGAAAAAGATAACATCTCGGACCACTCCGGTCCCTTGTGGAGACCACCTCTCACCAGCCCAACTCACGGAGGTGGCCAAGTTGCAAAAGGAATTTTCCGACGTGTTCTCGCCCTTTCCTGGTCATACGCACCTCATAGAACACCACATTGAAACACCCCCGGGGGTGGTAGTGCATAGCCGCCCTGACCGCTTGCCCGAACACAAGAAAAAGGTGGTTTGGGATGAACTCAAGGTCATGCTCGAAATGGGCATAATCGAGGAGTCCCACAATGAATGGAGCAGCCCAGTGGTCCTGGTTTCCAAGACCGATGGGTCGGTCTGGTTCTGTGTGGACTATAGAAAGATCAACGTGGTGTCTAAATTTGACGCATACCCAATGCCTCGTATTGATGAGTTGCTTGATCGGTTAGGCGCTGCTCGCTTTTATTCGACACTGGATCGAACAAAGGGATATTGGCAGATCCCCTTGACTCCTCTATCCTAAGAGAAAACGGCCTTTCCCACACTGTTTGGATTACACCAATTTGTCACGCTCCCTTTTGGCTTATTTGGGGTGCCCGCTACGTTCCAGCGGCTTATGGACAGGGTCCTCCGCCCTCACGGTGTCTACGTGGCCGCATATCTCAATGATATAATAATCTACAGCCATGATTGGCTGCGGCACTTGGAACACCTGAGGGCCGTTCTAAAGTCTCTGAGGCGAGCGGGCCTCACAGCTAACCCGAAAAAGTGTGCAATTGGGCAGGTGGAAGTACGGTATCTGGGTTTCCACTTGGGTCATGGGCAGGTGCGTCCCCAGATTAACAAGACTGCAGCAATTGTGGCCTGCCCATGGCCCAAGACCAAAAAGGGGGTGAGACGGTTCCTGGGGCTGGCTAGCTATTATCGTAGGTTTATATCTAATTATTCAGATGTCACCAGTCCGCTAACCGATCTCACTAAAAAGTGGGCTCCAGATCCGGTCCAGTGGCCGGAGCAGTGCCAACAGGCCTTCTCGGAGGTAAAAGCTGCACTGTGTGGGGGGCCACTTTTGCACTCCCCTGACTTCTCTCCCCCCTTTATTTTGCAGACTGATGCATTGGACAGAGGGCTGGGGGCCATTTTGTCCCAGAAGGTGGAGGGTGAGGAGCGCCCTGTGCTGTACATCAGCCGGAAACTCTTGATGCATGAAAGCAAGTACAGCACCATCGAGAAAGAGTGTCTTGCCATCAAGTGGGCAGTCCTCGCCCTCCGATACTACCTGCTGGGATGCCCTTTCACTCTCTGTTCGGACCACGCACCCCTCCATTGGCTCCACCGCTGAAGGATGCCAATGCGTGGATCATCCATTGGTATCTCATCCTCCAGCTATTTAACCTCAAGGTGGTGGACTTCCTGTCCCGTCGTGTGTGTGTGTGTCAGCTTCAGCCCAGATGGCTCCCTGGCCTGAGTCGGGTGGTGGGGGTATGTGGCAGTGGGGGCGTGGCCAAGCAGCAGTCTGTGAATGGAGAGTGGGATCGGGGAAGCTAAGTGGCTAAGTCATTCCACTTGCTGTCAATTAATGTGTGTGTGTGTGTGTTTCTTACAGGGACGGAGCATAAAAGGAGGGGGAGAGCAGAGAAAAGAGGCTCCCTCCCGACCACAACGCATGTGTGCATGTAGAACGTGTGAGTGAAAGCTGAAAAGTTAAAATAAGTGAAATAAAGAGTTTGTGTGTGACTATCAACTCTCGCCTGCCGTGATTCTGTGCTCCACCCACATCAGGAACTGCTACACCATGATACTACCACCATCATGTTTCACAGATGGGATAAGGTTCTTTTGCTGAAATGCAGTGTTTTCCTTTCTCCAAACATAACGCTTCTCATTTAAACCAAAATTTCTATTTTGGTCTCATCCATCCACAAAACATTTTTCCAATAGCCTTTTGGCTTGTCCACGTGATCTTTAGCAAACTGCAGACGAGTAGCAATGTTCTTTTTGGAGAGCAGTGGCTTTCTCCTTGCAACCCTGCCATGCACATCATTGTTGTTCAGTGTTCTCCTGTTGGTGGACTCATGAACATTAGCCAATGTGAGAGAGACCTTCAGTTGCTTAGAAGTTACTCTGGGGTCCTTTGTGACCTCGCCGACTATTACACGCCTTGCTCTTGGAGTGATCTTTGTTGGTCGACCATTCCTGGGGAGGATAACAGTGGTCTTGAATTTCCTCCATTTGTACACAATCTGTCTGACTGTGGATTGGTGGAGTCCAAACTCTTTAGAGATGGTTTTGTAACCTTTTCCAGCCTGATGAGCATCAACAACGCTTTTTCTGAGGTCCTCAGAAATCTCCTTTGTTCATGCCATGATACACTTCCACAAACGTATTGTGAAGATCAGACTTTGATAGATCCCTGTTCTTTAAAAAAAACAGGGTGCCCACTCACACCTGATTGTCATCCCATTGATTGAAAACACCTGACTCTAATTTCACCTTCAAATTAACTGCTAATTCTAGAGGTTCACATACGTTTGCCACTCACAGATATTAGATTAGATAAAACTTTTTTGATCCGTTTGGGAGGGTTCCCTCAGAGAAATTAAGATTCCAGCAGCATCATTACAGATAAACAGAGAAAAGAAATAGAGGAAAACTTCTAGATAAATTAAAATAAATTAAGTATATACATATACAAATATAAAAAGAATAAGATATGGGGAAGAGAGGAAGGGGGGAGGAGGAAAAATAAAAAAAAGTAATATTGATATGTAATATTGGATCATTTTCCTCAATAAATAAATTACCAAGTACAACCCCGATTCCAAAAAAGTTGGGACAAAGTACAAATTGTAAATAAAAATGGAATGCAATGATGTGGAAGTTTCAAAATTCCATATTTTATTCAGAATAGAACATAGATGACATATCAAATGTTTAAACTGAGAAAATGTATCATTTAAAGAGAAAAATTAGGTGATTTTAAATTTCATGACAACAACACATCTCAAAAAAGTTGGGACAAGGCCATGTTTACCACTGTGAGACATCCCCTTTTCTCTTTACAACAGTCTGTAAACGTCTGGGGACTGAGGAGACAAGTTGCTCAAGTTTAGAGATAGGAATGTTAACCCATTCTTGTCTAATGTAGGATTCTAGTTGCTCAACTATCTTAGGTCTTTTTTGTCATATCTTCCATTTTATGATGTGCCAAATGTTTTCTATGGATGAAAGATCTGGACTGCAGGCTGGCCAGTTCAGTACCCGGACCCTTCTTCTACGCAGCCATGATGCTGTAATTGATGCAGTATGTGGTTTGGCATTGTCATGTTGGAAAATGCAAGGTCTTCCCTGAAAGAGACGTCATCTGGATGGGAGCATATGTTGCTCTAGAACCTGGATATACCTTTCAGCATTGATGGTGTCTTTCCAGATGTGTAAGCTGCCCATGCCACACGCAGTAATGCAACCCCATACCATCAGAGATGCAGGCTTCTGAACTGAGCGCTGATAACAACTTGGGTCGTCCTTCTCCTGTTTAGTCCGAATGACACGGCGTCCCTGATTTCCATAAAGAACTTCAAATTTTCATTTGTCTGACCACCAGAGGTGGAAAAACCCGGGTGCAGAAAGTAAACACCCTGCCACATTTTTGCTCCAGCCAATTCAATGAACCAGCTGATCCTAATGACCACATCCCCTAAGCCAGGTTGATGAGCTAATTGGTGAAATCACCTGTGTTGAGAGCACGGGCAGAAGGAAAACCTAAGCAGGACTTTTACTTTCTCAATCCAGTTTTTCCACCTCTGCTGACCACAGAACAGTTTTCCACTTTGCCACAGTCCATTTTAAATGAGCCTTGGCCCAGAGAAGACGTCTGCGCTTCTGGATCATGTTTAGATACAGCTTCTTTGAACTATAGAGTTTTAGCTGGCAACAGCGGATGGCACGGTGAATTGTGTTCACAGATAATGTTCTCTGGAAATATTCCTGAGCCCATTTTGTGATTTCCAATACAGAAGCATGCTTGTATGTGATGCAGTGCCGTCTAAGGGCCCGAAGATCACGGGCACCCAGTATGGTTTTCCGGCCTTGACCCTTACGCACAGAGATTCTTCCAGATTCTCTGAATCTTTTGATGATATTATGCATTGTAGATGATATGTTCAAACTCTTTGCAATTTTACACTGTCGAACTCCTTTCTGATATTGCTCCACTATTTGTTGGCGCAGAATTAGGGGGATTGGTGATCCTCTTCCCATCTTTACTTCTGAGAGCCGCTGCCACTCCAAGATGCTCTTTTTATACCCAGTCATGTTAATGACCTATTGCCAATTGACCTAATGAGTTGCAATTTGGTCCTCCAGCTGTTCCTTTTTTGTACCTTTAACTTTTCCAGCCTCTTATTGCCCCTGTCCCAACTTTTTTGAGATGTGTTGCTGTCATGAAATTTCAAATGAGCCAATATTTGGCATGAAATTTCAAAATGTCTCACTTTCGACATTTGATATGTTGTCTATGTTCTATTGTGAATACAATATCAGTTCTTGAGATTTGTAAATTATTGCATTCCGTTTTTATTTACAATTTGTACTTTGTCCCAACTTTTTTGGAATTGGGGCTGTATAATATTTTTGTCTCATTTGTTTAACTGGGTTCTCTTTATCTGCGTTTAGGACTTGTGTGAAAATCTGATGATGTTTTAGGTTATATTTATGCAGAAATATCGAAAATTCTAAAGGGTTCACAAACTTCCAAGCACCACTGTATATATATATATATATATATATATATATATATATATATATATATATATATACACACACACATATACACACACAACCCCAATTCCAAAAAAGTTGGGACAAAGTATAAATTGTAAATAAAAACGGAATGCAATAATTTATAAATCTCAAACTGATATTGTATTCACAATAGAACATAGACAAATATCAAATGTCGAAAGTGAGACATTTTGAAATTTCATGCCAAATACTGGCTCATTTGAAATTTCATGACAGCAACACATTTCAAAAAAGTTGGGACAGGGGCAATTAGAGGCTGGAAAAGTTAAAGGTACAAAAAAGGAACAGCTGGAGGACCAAATTGCAACTCATTAGGTCAATTGGCAATAGGTCATTAACATGACTGGGTATAAAAAGAGCATCTTGGAGTGGCAGCAGCTCTCAGAAGTAAAGATGGGAAGAGGATCACCAATCCCCCTAATTCTGCACCGACAAATAGTGGAGCAATATCAGAAAGGAGTTCGACAGTGTAAAATTGCAAAGAGTTTGAACATATCATCATCTACAGTGCATAATATCATCAGAAGATTCAGAGAATCTGGAAGAATCTCTGTGCGTAAGGGTCAAGGCCGGAAAACCATACTGGGTGCCCGTGATCTTCGGGCCCTTAGACGGCACTGCATCACATACAGGCATGCTTCTGTATTGGAAATCACAAAATGGGCTCAGGAATATTTCCAGAGAACATTATCTGTGAACACAATTCACCGTGCCATCCGCCGTTGCCAGCTAAAACTCTATAGTTCAAAGAAGAAGCCATATCTAAACATGATCCAGAAGCGCAGATGTCTTCTCTGGGCCAAGGCTCATTTAAAATGGACTGTGGTAAAGTGGAAAACTGTTCTGTGGTCAGACGAATCAAAATTTGAAATTCTTTATGGAAATCAGGGACACCGTGTCATTCGGACTAAAGAGGAGAAGGATGACCCAAGTTGTTATCAGCGCTCAGTTCAGAAGCCTGCATCTCTGATGGTATGGGGTTGCATTAGTGCGTGTGGCATGGGCAGCTTACACATCTGGAAAAACACCATCAATGCTGAAAGGTATATTCAGGTTCTAGAGCAACATATGCTCCCATCCAGATGACGTCTCTTTCAGGGAAGACCTTGCATTTTCCAACATGACAATGCCAAACCACATACTGCATCAATTACAGCATCATGGCTGCGTAGAAGAAGGGTCCGGGTACTGAACTGGCCAGCCTGCAGTCCAGATCTTTCACCCATAGAAAACATTTGGCGCATCATAAAACGGAAGATATGACAAAAAAGACCTAAGACAGTTGAGCAACTAGAATCCTACATTAGACAAGAATAGGTTAACATTCCTATCCCTAAACTCGAGCAACTTGTCTCCTCAGTCCCCAGACGTTTACAGATGTTGTAAAGAGAAAAGGGGATGTCTCACAGTGGTAAACATGGCCTTGTCCCAACTTTTTTGAGATGTGTTGTTGTCATGAAATTTAAAATCACCTAATTTTTCTCTTTAAATGATACATTTTCTCAGTTTAAACATTTGATATGTCATCTATGTTCTATTCTGAATAAAACATGGAATTTTGAAACTTCCACATTATTGCATTCTGTTTTTATTTATAATTTGTACTTTGTCCCAACTTTTTTGGAATCGGGGTTGTGTATATATTATATATATATATATATATATATATATATATGGCACATTCTACAATTGCAGGTACATTTCAAGTGTCAACTATGTTAGTCATCTTTAACTCTGTTATCATTAAACTGGGCAATCCATTAACAGAATTAAAGGTAACAGATTTGACATTTTCCACCATTTTGTGTCTTAACTCCATATGCTAACCTCAAACTAGCTACCACACAGCATGTATAAAAACAGAATTTTATCGGTTTTAATCATATTATTGTTTTTTAAAAATGAGAGATTCACTCAAATATCATTCATTTTTTAAAGAACAATAATCAAGTCAAGTCAACTTTATTGTCAAATATGCTATACATGCTCGACATACAGCACAGATGAAATTTCAGTCCTCTCTGACCCACGGTGCAAACAGGCAATGCAATAAATAAAAATAGAATAATTGAAATAAACAATGTAAACAGTATAAACACTCTAGATAAGAAATAGACATAGACTAAACACTAGTGTGTATATATATATATATATATATATATACACACACACACACACACACACACACACACACACACAATTGGAGCAAAAGGACATAAAATAAACAGTCAAGGGCACTTGAGGTATAGCAGGTAAACATGAAATAAGCAGTATAAACAATAAACTAATAGCTGTTAAGGTGAGGTAGTGCGGAATAGTGCAAATGAGCGAGGTAAAGTGAAATGTGCAGTCCCTAAGTTCAGTGTGCGAATGAATGTTGAGAGTATGCGTGTGTGTGTGTGTGTGTGTGTGTGTGTGTGTGTGTGTGTGTGTGTGTGCGCGCGTGTGTGTGTGTTGGGGGGGGAACTGTGAGGGTGACGTGATGTCAGCTGCTGAAGGGGGGGCAGGGGGGTGTACGGGCAGAACAGGGAGGGAGTTGAGCCTCCTGACTGCCTGGTGAAAGAAACTGTCCTTGAGCCTGCTGGTTTTGGCCCAGAGACTCCGCAGTCTCCTCCCCGACGGCAGCAGGCTGAAGAGGCTGTGAGATGGGTGGGTGGGGTCACCTGCAATCCTGATGGCTTTGCAGGTGAGGCGGGAGTTATAGATATCCATAAGAGAAGGGAGAGAGACACCAATGATCCTCTCAGCTGCTCTCACGATGCGCTGCAGAGTCTTGCAGCAGGACACAGTGCAGGCGCCGTACCACACGGTGATGCAGCTGGTCAGGATGTTCTCGATGGCGCCTCTGTAGAATGTGTGCATGATGGGGGCCGGGGCTCTTGCTGTCCTCAGTTTGCGGAGGAAGTACAGACGCTGTTGGGCTTTTTTGGCCAGTGATGCGGTGTTGTTGCTCCAGGACAGGTCTTCAGAGATGTGCACACCCAGAAACTTGGTGCTGCTCACCCTCTCCACTGCAGTACCATCAATAGTTAGTGGAGCATGCTGGGTGTGTGCTCTCCTGAAGTCCACAACAATCTCCTTTGTCTTCTCCATGTTCAGGCAGAGATTGTTGTCCTTGCACCACATGGCCAAGTGGCTCATCTCACTCCTGTAGATTGTCTCATCACCATTGTTGATGAGACCCACCACAGTCGTGTCGTCCGCAAACTTAATGAAGAGGTTGGAGCTGGATGTTGGTGTGCAGTCATGGGTCAGCAGAGTGAAGAGGAGGGGGCTCAGCACACATCCTTGGGGGGCCCCCGTGTTCAATATGATGGTGCTGGAGGAGTTGCTGCCAACCTGTACAGCCTGTGGTCTCCCCGTCAGGAAGTCCAGCAGCCAGTTGTACAGGGAGGTGTTGAGTCCCAGCTGGTCCAGTTTATGAATGAGCTGCTGAGGAATGATTGTGTTGAATGCTGAGCTAAAGTCTATGAACAGCATTCTGACGCACGAGTCTTTTGTCTCCAGGTGGGTGAGGGCTGAGTGGAGGGCAGTGGAGATGATGTCATCGGTCGAACGGTTGGACTGATATGCAAACTGGAAAGGGTCCAGGGTGGGGGGGAGGGCAGACTTGATATGCCACATGACTAGCCGCTCGAAGCACTTCATGAGGATGGGAGTGAGTGCGACCAGGTGGTAGTCATTGAAGCAGGAGGGAGACGGCTTCTTCGGGACCGGGATGATGGTGGTGGCTTTGAGGCATGTGGGGACAACAGCCTGGCTCAACAAGATGTTGAAGATGTCTGTAAAGACATCTGTGAGCTCCTCGGCACAGTCTCTCAGGACACGACCAGGAATGTTATCAGGACCCGGGGCTTTCTGTGCATTTGTCGTCCTGAGAGCTCTCCTCATGCTGTCTGGGGACAGCGTCAACACCTGGTCGCCGGGAGGTGGAGGGGTCTTCTGTGCCATGGTGCTGTTGTCTGCCTCAAAGCGAGCGAAGAAGTCATTCAACTGATTCAGCAGAGAGGTGGAGTTATCACAGGTCTGTGGCGAGGGCTTGTAGTCTGTGATGGTCTGAATCCCCCACCACAGGTTCCTGGAGTCTCTGCTGTCATTGAAGTAGACAGCAATGTTCCTGGAATACTGTCTCTTGGCCACCCTGATGCCTCGTGACAGGTTGGCCCTAGCTGTCCTCAGGCTCACCTCGTCCCCAGCTCTGAAGGCAGCATTCCAAGCCCTCAGGAGTCTGTGGACTTCCCCCGTCAGTCATGGCTTCTGATTTGCCCGAATGGAGATGGTTCTGGTGACTGTAACGTCGTCCATACACTTCCTCATGTAGGCAGTGACGGTCTCCGTGTACTCCTGGAGATCTGTAGTGTTGTTGTAGGTGGCCGCCTGTCTGAACATGCTCCAGTCAGTGGTGGAAATACAGTCCTGGAGTGCCTCTGAGGACCCCTGTGGCCACACATGTACCTGCTTTGTAGCTGGTTTGGTGACTTTAACCAGCAGCCTGTATGCTGGTATTAGCATAACAGTGGAGTGATCTGAGGCCCCAAGGTGGGGGAGGGGTAGGGCTTTGTAGGCGCCTTTATGCATGGTATAAACATTGTCCAGAGTATTGTTTCCATGTGTGGGAAAGTTGATATGTCCATAGAGTTTTGGAAACATGCTCTTGGGGTTTGCATGGTTGAAATCCCCAGCCAGGATGAGGAAAGCATCTGGGTGGGCTGTCTGCTGCTCACAGGTTCGGGGTGTGTGTGTGTATGGTTAACGATCTGTGGTCACCTTATAACGCAGGCATCCCGAGTCTCCCGGAAGTTCCGGGAGTCTCCCGCATATTGATAGTGGCTCCCTGATGCCCGCAAATTGGAGAATATCTCCCGGAATCTAGAGCAAGGGAGCAAGAGCGCGCACGCGCAACATTGTCTACCTCGTGCATCTTAGAATGTGCGCATATGACGGAGCGCAAGAGAGAGATTGCGCGTGTGCCTGTTCATGTAGCGCATGCTAGACAAAGAGCATCCTGATTGGGTTACTCAGCAAAATAAGCCAATCAGCTTTCAGTGTGGGCAGGCTTTTATCCCTTTTCTTGAGGACCGACGTTTTCAGTTGAGTCAGTGCAGCCTACAGGATCGCCATGGCAGAGAGCAAGCGCGTGCCCCAAAAAACCAAAACCCACTTCAGCTCAGTTTACACAAAAGAATCTCCCTGTCTAATAATCTCCCTGTCTAATAAGGGTAAAAAATAATGACAGTTTTGCGCGATGTACTGTTTGCAACAGTGAGTTCAGCATTGCCCATGGTGGCTTAAATGATTGTAAAGGACATGTTGAGGTGAGGAGTGTCAGTTCATGTGCATTATATTTAGGTCTACAACAGGCTGTCATGAAAAGACCAAACTTACTGAAGATTTCCATAAAGTAACAATGTATGAATATACATCATATATATCACATATATATCAAATACACGTCATACATATGTGTGTATCTTTTATAAATGGGGTTAGCTTATCTAATGTAGCATGTTGGGGAGAATCATAGTATCATATCTATATTTCTGATAAAATTTTAGGTATGATACCATGTATAACTCTCCTACGTATTGCTCATTTCATGGGGGGGCGAATTGTTGGTATGTGCCGCGCGGGAGCGTCTGCCCAAGTTTTTTAGGCCGAGATATTGACCATATGGTATATGTATTACATTACACAACATCCTGTCCAGATAAAACCTAGTTAGTACACACAACAGTTGAAAGGAAAGTGATAAGTGATGTTGAATGTTGCCTGCTTAATATGCAAGACCTCCTGCGACCATGATAACATCAGAAGAAAGCTTAAGAGAATTATATGATAGAACTTTTTTCTGGTTTGCACTTCATTTTAAAGGATTAGAGTATTCAAAGACATGAATAGCTAAAATGCAGAAATATAATACTGTAGAGCTCGTTTATATTAAAAGGTGCATTTATTTTTTTTTTGAAATCATCAAATGTGAATTGATTAAAAACAAGTCTCTTGTCCCATATTAATCGTTTTCACCTGGTAGTCCACCAAGAAGGGGAATTTATTTCCAAATAAATTGCAACTTTTTGCTGATAAAATTAATGGTTTTGGGGTAAAAAAAAAAATAGCCAAAAATAATTAGCTCCCGCCCCCTGGGCCCCCACCGGGGCTCTGCCAGGGAAATCGATAAATCAAATGGGATAAAGAACTGTTTCCGATGGGCATGGCTCGATAGTAGCGTTACCGTGCAGATAGGGACACAAACTGTGACGACGTGCCTGACGGAACATATCCGAAAAGTGGACGTGCCGGGAAAGGTTCTGTGTATTCTGTGCTCAGATATGATCAATTATGGAAACAGAGGAGGTAGAAACATCCAGGAGCACATCAAAACAAAAAAGCACAAAGGTCCGTTTTACTTAAATTGTCAAAGATAGAGTCAGGAGGAATCTAATATATCGTTACGGTTACCTCCATTATCATTCACAATATATATTTGTTATCTTAAAGTTTATAAATGTTTTAAACCGTCATTGAATTTGAAAAAAATTTATATATATATTGAGGTATTTCACTCACGTGACCAAGTCATGTGACGCTGCCATTTTGGACGGCACGGCTCGAATCAGTTTGAATGCGAGGAAGGCGACAAACGAAAAACATAAAAGAAAAAGGAGCAAGATGCAGAAAACACCTTCACTATCCAGCGACGTAGGGCATTTACAGGGTGAGCAGAGGGAGAGGTATTTGCAAAAATTGAGTTTAGCAGGCTTAGAGAACGACGTTTACCTGCTTCCACCAGGATTGTTCACTGACAGCTAAGATTTGTTCACATTTTCATTCGGTCCTCAGGATAAACAAAATGTTATTAAATGTCATTGAAATAACTTCTTAGTCTGTTGAGACATGGCCCGTTATAAGTTTTTCCTTTACTGTATTTACTAGTTTACTGAGTGCGCTCCGGGGCTGGCTGGCTGGCGCTAGCTAGCTAGCGCTCCAGGGCTGGCTGGCGCTAGCTAGCTAGCGCTCCGGGGCTGGCTGGCTAGCTAGCGAGCGCTCCGGGGCTGGCTGGCTGGCTAGCGAGCGCTCCGGGGCTGGCTGGCTGGCTGGCTAGCGAGCGCTCCGGGGCTGGCTGGCTGGCTGGCTAGCGAGCGCTCCGGGGCTGGCTGGCGCTAGCCGGCTAGCGCTCCGGGGCTGGCTGGCTAGCGAGCGCTCCGGGGCTGGCTGGCTGGCGCTAGCCGGCTAGCGCTCCGGGGCTGGCTGGCTGGCTAGCGCTCCGGGGCTGGCTGGCTGGCTGGCGCTAGCTGGCTAGCGCTCCGGGGCTGGCTGGCTGGCTGGCGCTGGCTGGCTAGCGCTCCGGGGCTGGCTGGCTGGCTGGCGCTCTGGGGCTGGCGCTAGCTAGCTAGCGCTCCGGGGCTGGCTGGCTCAGTAAACTAGTAAATCCAGTAAAGGAAAAACTTCAGACTGAAAGGTTTTAACAGTCATCCAAATGACTGAACGTAAACATTGCTACAGTAACATACCAGCTACTGTTGTTGACATTAGCTAGCTTGCCGTCCAAAATGGCGGACACTGGGGCGTCACATGACCCCGTGACGTCAGGTGAAATACCTCAATAAGGCGCACCCCCCTTTGAAACCCCCCCATACACGCTTTGTGTGCGTTATGTCTGCCCTTGGCAGACATTTCAGAGTTTTTTTAAATGTCCCATTCTCATCCCTGTGCTCACTGATGTGCTGATAGAGTTCATTCAGTGCTTCACTCCTGTTGTTATTGGAGCCGGGAGGGATGTATATTGCTACCAGCAATATGGCTGTAAATTCCCTCAGCAGGTAGAATGGCCAGCACTTAATAATTATAAGCTCCACCAGTGGTGAGCAGTGTTTGCAGACCATGACAGCATCGCGGCACCAGGCATCACTGATGTAAACACAGAGTCCTCTGCCGTGAGTCTTCCCCCCCCTCGACTAGCGCTCTGTCTGACCGGTAGCATGTTAGCCAGGCTAGCTGAATGGCACAGTCCAGGACGCTGTCATTAAGCCATGTTTCCACAAACACAAGGACACAACACTCACTCACAGACTTAGAAGATGAGCGGAGTAGGCGGACATAATCCAGCTTGTTGTCCAGCGAGCGTACGTTGGCCAGAGTAATGGTAGGGATAGCCGGCCGGTGAGGGCTAGCCGCTAGCCTAGCCCAGATACCTCCGCACTTGCCCCTCTTCTGCTTCCGCATGTTCCGCCTGTGGCGCTTCCACTGTGGGCTGGATGCAGGAGTGGGGGTCGGTGGTTGAGCAGGCCTCCGGAGCAAACCGTGGTCGCATAGCACTTCCGCGTCCGCTGGATTTATATCCATGAATATAGTTCTGCGGATGTTGAGCAGAAGCTCACGGGAGTATGTGCGCCTTAAGACTGATGGACGCGACAAAGACGAACAGATACATGCCGTTTTAAAACACGAAAACACCGTTCTGTCTGGACGGAGAGGAGCCGCTACGTGTGTACGCGCTGCCATCTTGGATGATACAAATATGATTAACAGCATTAACAGACTTGATAAATACATCAGGATGGATAAAAATATTTTTTTTATAACTGAAACTTCACATAATACAGAAAATAGACTTTCTGTGCAATTGATTTTCTCATCTCATTATCTCTAGCTGCTTTATCCTGTTCTACAGGGTCGCAGGCAAGCAGGAGCCTATCCCAGCTGACTATGGGCGAAAGGCGGGGTACACCCTGGACAAGTTGCCAGGTCATCACAGGGCTGAAACATAGACACAGACAACCATTCACACTCACATTCACACCTACGGTCAATTTAGAGTCACCAGTTAACCTAACCTGCATGTCTTTGGACTGTGGGGGAAACCAGAGCACCCGGAGGAAACCCACGCGGACACGGGGAGAACATGCAAACTCCACACAGAAAGGCCCTCGCCGGCCACGGGGCTCGAACCCGGACCTTCTTGCTGTGAGGCGACAGCGCTAACCACTACACCACCGTGCCGCCCGCAATTGATTTTATAATAGTTAATAGAATAAGCCCCAAAAACAGATTGTTAAACTGAATCACTTCATGTTTGTTCAAATTGAATGTATGAATCAGTTGTTGAAGACAGCCAATAATGTGGTGGGTGGGAGTCATTTCGTTAATGTTTTATGGATAAATTGGGTCTAGATTGTCAATTGGCCGGTTTGTTCAATAGCTCGAATAGAAATGGACTCTACCGTATTTTGCTGTTTACAATAAATTGGAAATTCCTCCCCAAAAGCCTTGAAACTGTCTCAGATAAACCCAGTTTTCCATTTTTCTCACCTATGGTTCACAGTGAAGGGCTTCAGCCTTTTTAATTGTACCCTCCTATTCTCTGCCTCATACTCTTTTATTCCCCTAAACTTTGAGACCACTGTTACAGAGGGAAAGTGTGTTCCACTGAGCTCTATCACCGGGCCATTTCCAGGAAATAAGAGTTTCGGCCATGGCAACAGCATGTGTATGTCAGCCTCGATTCGGAGGTTTCAGTTTCGAAAACTGTAAGCGGTAAGAGTAGAATAATATAAAGTACAGACACTTGAAATGTTTTACTTCTGTGATTTTTAAATTGTTCCTTTTTGGATTATGCTTCATTTTTGTGGCTACTGCCTCATAGAGTAAATATAGATGCTGTATTTGCTGTATGGACATCAGTCTGGGTATCAGAAACAATTTTATTCATAAGCCATAGCCACGGGCGGCACGGTGGTGTAGTGGTTAGCACTGTTGCCTCACAATAAGAAGGTCCGGGTTCGAGCCCCGTGGCCGGCGAGGGCCTTTCTGTGTGGAGTTTGCATGTTCTCCCCGTGTCCGCGTGGGTTTCCTCCGGGTGCTCCGGTTTCCCCCACAGTCCAAAGACATGCAGGTTAGGTTAACTGGTGACTCTAAATTGACCGTAGGTGTGAATGTGAGTGTGAATGGTTGTCTGTGTCTATGTGTCAGCCCTGTGATGACCTGGCGACTTGTCCAGGGTGTACCCCGCCTTTCACCCGTAGTCAGCTGGGATAGGCTCCAGCTTGCCTGTGACCCTGTAGAAGGATAAAGCGGCTAGAGATAATGAGATGAGATGAGCCATAGCCACATATACGCTTAGGGTACCTATTTTTTTTGCGATATCTTTTTTCATATTCATTATAAGTGCTACCGGGCGAGGTTTGTTTTGTCTGGCAACACTTGGTAAATTTTTGACACTTGTAAACAGTTCATGTAATTGGCTTGTCTGCAGCAATTGCTAATGAACATAGCACCAATACACTACAGGAAGGGTTCTCAACCTTTTCTACTTTAAGGCCCACCTATTCATACTTGTAACAAGTCAGGGCCCATTAAAAAAGATCCCCAATTATTTTGGTTCATCTGTTCTATTCGAATCTAATAATCTATTGTGAAGTGTATTAATGGAATGCAACATTACTCCCTGTTACAAATGGGAGCCCAGGAATTAAATAAATGCAATAAAAACAAACTGCTTTAATTGTAGGTATTGTATTTAAAACTGCATGGATGTGCCAGAAGTCAACATAAAGCCATGCAGGCAGGGCATTCTCAGTCAAAAGGGATTAATGATCCAAAAGTGGAGTCTGGTCGATTAACAGAAGAACTTGTTGCCATGTTTGTGTACAGCAAACAAGCAAGTTATTAAACCCAAGAAGTACACTCAAAAGAAGTGGATATAGAAACCACTCAATGGGATAGATCCTTACATGTTAACAAAGAAGGTTTTTCCTATGAGTTGGAAAATTATCCATCCGTTGAGTTTGACATCTCAAACTACCTGGTGCTGCAGACATCATTCTACATGGACAAACAGATGAAAACCAAGAAGAGCATGGAGGAGTACAATTTTTTACATGTGACTGGGTTAAAGATCTGAGGATCAAGACACTACAAAATGAATCCTGTATCATTTATGCCCTGGTAAGTAGGCATTTCTGGGCTTTTTATACACGTCTTCATGGTGGTTGCTTGGACGCTACAAGTTTTTATATCGGGTGTCAAAAAACCACAGCCGCTTGATTCTCAATCCTCCCTGCTCTTCTCTTCCAGGTAAATCATTCACAAAGATCCACAGAAACCCCTTTACAGAGCTGGGTATTGCATGTATTATATACACATTAGTTTACCATATAGCGACCACAATCAAACAGTAAACAAAAACACGTCTGAGGACTTAAGCATCTCCTGAACTTCAAAACATCACGAAATAATGGACAATGATGAGAAAAGTGATTTACAAATCCAAGTGAAATAAATCAGAGGAATTTACAAACCTTTCATGAAATGATCACTGCAAACTCGAGTGTTCTTCAACTCGGCTCCCTTCCAACGCAGCGAAAGGTCCAAGAGCCACTTTTCTCATCATCTTTTGGTAAAATCCTTTGCCCTTTCACCCTTTATCACTTAATGGGGAACTCAGAAGAAACTTTTATCAGTTTCACGGTTTATTTGAGTCGAACAGCGGAAAAAAAGCAAGCATAGGGCATTTTAACAACTAGCAAAGTGCCCCAGTGATAGTAACGTTTTGTGAACAGTGATCTTAACTAACCACCACTTCATGTCTTGCATATCTCATGAGGCGAATGTGACATCAGATTCAATCCAGCAATTGTACCCTACTAAAAATTAGCTTCAACTTGTGTGCATAGGTATTTACTCCCTTTCATATGAAACCCCTAAATAAGAGTTGGTCCAACCAATTCACTTCATAAGTCACATAACTGATTAAGATCCACCTGTGTGCAATCGAAGTGTCACATGATCTGTCACCTGATGTCTGTATAAATCAACCTGTTCTGGAAAGACCTTGACTCTGCAACACTATGAAGCAAACAACATGAAAACCAAGGAGCATTCCATCCAGGTCAGAGACAAAGTTGTGAAGTAGTATAGATCAGGGTTGGGTTATAAAAATATCCCTAACTTTGAATATCCCAGGGAGCACCATTAAATCCATTATAGCAAAATGGAAAGAAAATGGCACCACTACAAACCTGACAAAAGAAGAAGGCCACCCACCAAAACTCACAGACCAGGCAAGGAGGGCATTAATTGGAGATGCAACAAAGACACCAAAGATAACACTGAAGGAGCTGCAAAGATCCATAGCGGAGATGGGAGTATCTGATCTTCTCTTGTTGGTCTCCTCTCAAGCCAGTGACATGCCTCAGGATCGGCTAATCCTTGCTGGTTTAGGAGATTGGAGAAATGTTCCTTCCACCTTCTTTTTAAGTCATCCAGGTTTGTGTGGAGTATACTTCCATCAGCACTTTTCACTGATGTCACTACATTGCTTCTTGGTCCATAGAGAGCCTTCAGTCCAGTGAATAATCCATGGTAGTCATTCCTGTCTGCCAGTTCTTGTAGTTCCTCAGCTTTCTTGCACCATCGTCTGTCTTTCATGGCTCTGATTTCTCATTGCACTTTCGCTTTAATATATTTGAAAGCTTTCATGCTTTTATCGGAGTTCTCTTTTAGATGTAGGTTGTAAATTTTGCATTTTTCTTCTAACAGAGCTTGGATAGAATTGGCCTGTTCTTGAAACCAGTCTGGTGTACTTTTCTTCTGCTGTCCAAGTATATCACTTGCAGTTGTGTACACAATGTCTTTCAGCCACTGCCACATGTCCTCAACATTTTCTGTGTCTTCTTGATCAGGGGCATTTTCCTGCAGAGCAGTTGTACTAGCTCTTTTGAGTTTGCACTGTGTCTCATCATTCTTTAACTTGTCTATGTCTAGTTTCTTATTTGTTGTGGAGGCTGCTCTCTTGCATCTAGGAAATACAAGTTTGAGTCTCAGCTTTGATTGGACCATATAGTGGTCTGCTGAGCATTCAGCTCCTCACATTACCTTTGTTGACAGAATCTCTTTCATGTTGGATCTGCGAGTCACAACATAATCAAGGAGATGTAAGTGTTTAGATCTTGGGTGGCACCAGGTGAAGTAATTTTTGTCTGGTTGGTGAAAGTAGGTATTTGTGATGCACAGTTCACATTGAGTACAAAAATTGAGCATGAGTTCACCATTTGCATTCCTATTTCCCTTGCCAAATTTCCCAATAGTACCTTCGTATGTTACGTGATCATTCCCTATTCTTGCATTGAGATCTCCCAGTAGCAGAAGCTTCTCTACTTTGAGGTACCCTGTCTACCACATCAGCTAATTTGTGATAGAAGGCTTCTTTTTCTTCATCGGGATAGGTCATGGTAGGTGCATACACATTGATCAGGTTTAGGTAATGATCATTCCCTGTGGGTACACGTAAACTTACGATTTGCTCAGATATTCCCACTGGTAGTGATGGCAGTTTGCTAGCTATCTTATTCAAAATGGCAAAAGCAACTCCTGCATTTTTTCTTCTGTCCATATTCCCATTCCAGAAAAAGGTGTATTCACTCTCTTGCACTTGTCCTTGGCCTTCAAGCCTTGTCTCTTGGAGTGCAGCAATGTCAATGCTGTAGCGATCTAGTTCCTTTGCAGTCAGAACTGTTCTACCGCTCAGGTCTCTTATCATTGTCCAACCTAGTGCAGGCATTCCAAGTCCCAACTACCAATTTCATATTCTTCATCTTTCTACTGCTATTATGGAGACCCGCTGGCCGCATTGAGCCAGCCAGGTAAGGACTGGGTAAGCCCCACCTTTTCTAGGGGCTTCCCTTTCCAGGACAGGCAGTGCTCTCCCTAAATAGGGCTGCCTGGACACCCGCAATGCTGCCTCAGCTCGCTGTTACCCAGAGCTTCAGCGAGGCTGCGACCATCAATGCAAGCCGCCTGTGTGTAAAGTTCCTGCTAGCAATTTCCAGCTTCTCAGACCTGCTGCCGTCACATTTACTCCATCGCCACAGGGCTTTCTTTCTCCTTAACTAATGAAGCGCCTTGCACAGTAAGGTAAGACAAACAATGTCATGCCCCCATTGTGTTGTCTCTCTGGACCTCCAGACCTGATGCCAAGTGGTGCACAAAAGTGCCACAGACCTGACGGGTATGGAAGTTTCCCTGCAGTGACAACTGACTTGCCGAGTGATGCTATCCATTGGCCATTTGAGTGGCTCTTCCGCATGCCATCTGGAGGTGTGCCATTGACCCTGTTGGGTTCATCTGCCACATTGCACTGAAAAGTGCCCTGCTGCCAGTACCTTATTGGTGATGTACTATTTAACCCATAGCTGGAACCCAGGCAGGTGCTACCGCTCTCGGTCAGAAACTCCACTTTCCCCAATACTCAAGTCCTCCTGGACCTGAGACTCACCACCAGTCGCAGTTTAAAGTCATACCCAGGACTAAGAATGACAGTATAATGCATTATGGATAGAAATAGAGAATAGAATAGGATAGAGTAGGATAACTTGGGAGAGAATAGAATATTATTAATTAGTTTATATTAAGAAAGAACATAGAGAATACAGTGCATGTGCACAGAACAGAAGAGTACATGACAAAAAAGTATTATAATAATAATATAGAATAGGTTAGACATTAGGACAATATAATAGAGTATAAGAGAACAGAAGGGAATATGATTGAATAGAAAGTATTTTGAGGACGTAGAAAAGAATCTGACAAAATACTACACATTCTTTTTAGTTTGTAGAAAAGAATAGACGGTCATGACAATACAACAGAATAGATTAAAAGAAAGAAGGGAATATGACAGAATAGAAAGCATCATGAAGACACAGAGCAGAACACAAATGTGACAAAACAGGACAAACACAAAGGAGGATGAATACTTTTGCAAGACACTGTACATGACTTCCCAAGGCTGAGAAAATCTAGTGGATATATCGCGTCTAAATTGTTGTAAACAACCCTGAAGATGTTCACTTGTCAAGCATTTGGTTGTAAAAATAAGCCCAATAATTGAAGCCGTGAACACACACACACACACACACACACGTAAACAGAGAGCATTCCCATACTCAGCCTTTGGGATCCTTTTGCTGCCTATAAACTCCATCACTGGCTACTCAGTGTTTGTTTTTTCCCAAAAAATTCCCTTGTATTTTATGTGACATGCTTTTGTTTGTTTTTATTCACTGAGAAAAGTGACATTTTTAGACGGCAAGAATCGCATTGCTGTGACAATGGGATTATTTACTACTATCTGCGTTAGTACTGCCTATGTGTTATCTAGCCGAGTGAGATTCAGATGTTGTAAAAGTCTGTTGATTTGTGTATTTTGTTAACAGTAAAAATCACATGGTTACAGAAAATTTCTGATTTGATTCTAAAATTAGAAGCCTTTATTTGTCACATATACATTATAGCACAGTGAAATTCTTTCTCTGTATTTAACCCTTGGGGCGGCACGGTGGTGTACTGTTTAGCAATGTCGCCTCGCAGCAAGAAGGTTCTAGGTTGGAACACAGCAGCCAACGAGGGCCTTTCTGTGTGGAGTTTGCATGTTCTCCCCGTATCTGTGTGGGTTTTCTCCGAATGCTCTGGTTTCCCCCACAGTTCAAAGACATGTGGTTAGGTTAACGTGGGGCGGCCTTGGGCTGAAGTGCCCTTGAGTAAGGCACCAAACCCACCAACTGCTTCCCAGGTGCTGTAGCATAGCTGCCCACTGCTCTGGGTATGTGTGTGTGCTCATTGCTTACTTGTGTGTGTGCGCATGTGTGTGTTCACTGCTTCAGATGGGTTAAATGCAGAGGACGAATTTCACTGTGCTTGAGTGTGCATGTGACAAATAAAGGCTTCTTTTTCTACTTCTGAAACAGTCAAAACACGTGTGCATACAGAGAGAGAGCGAGCGAGCAGTGGCACCCAGGGATTTTATTTATTTATTTATTTTAATTTTTTTGAATTAGAAGCCTTTATTTGATGGCTCTGTGTTACTAAGGGAAACGTGTTCTAGTGTGCTGGTTACATCACAGGCATATATCTGGTTTCAGCGCAAATGGCTGCACCTCGGCACACCTATTTTTGAACCCATCATAACTTATTTAAAATAGCTAAATTGTCATTATAAAATTATTTTTAATTTAAACGTGCGGTGGGGCACATCAGAGGACCTGCTGTGATCAGCAAAGTATTTATTTTGGGGTTTTATTTAATTTTAAAAGAAATTTATTGAATTAAATCACGTTAAATCACATTTGACATAATGTTGCTGGTTGCACAATGATCCATGTTATTATAGGTTTCTTTCATGTGTACTACATAGCCAATGTGTACTGAAGGGTACCAGGACATTGAAACCATTGGATAACAGCTTCCATGCTTACCTTTGATGAATCTATAAAAAGATTCCATTTTGTGGGGTCATGCACATCACCCAAAGCCATGAACAATTCATCAGTACAGAAACATAAGTTGTCAACCTACGTAAAGAAGTTCATCAAATGTTCTTGACAGTTCCGAATATACCTAAATAAATGTTTGTACCTGCTGGCATCCTTGCAATCTTAAACACTGTAGTTGCACTTTAGCTTCTCACAAATCTAAGTCCATGACCAGGTTATTCAATTCTGGCTGTGTTATCAGATAACCAGGCATAAAAGGTTCAACATCTAGATCAGTGTCAATATCTTAAAAGTATTAAATCTTCCTGCAAACAATAAATCCTATGGTAAAGTATACGAGTATATGTGTAAGCATCCTCATACTCACTATGCTATTGCCTGAAGAATGTACATCAAACAGCATCTGTAAATGTAGCAGCTTTTATAGCTTGTCTCCCAGCATCTAACCTGACTAAGCATGCCCAGGCATGCCTCAGAAAACATTTGCATAGCCCCTATACTAAGTGCATGCCCAGGCAAGCTTGGACTGACCAAAACAGCTTGCTTTGTGGACAGTATACTATTAGACTTAAAATATGATAGGAAATCACAGAAACAGGTTATATATACACCCAACAGTATGTGATAGGAAATTTTTAAAGTGATCTCTGTGATCTGCAGTCCAAGTGTTCAGGAAGCAAAATCTTCATTGTCCAGTGAGTAAGCATTCCCTAAGTATATAACTTAGGCATCCATTTTCCATCCATCCATTATCTGTAACTGCTTATGGTTTTGGAGAATAAAACCTCTCAAAACAGATTTCTCTTGAATGACCCGTTGCATTACCCATTTCAGAACAATGTCATAAATAAATTCGTCCATCAATCCATTATCTGTAACCACTTATCCTGTGCAGGGTCGCGGGAAAGCTGGAGCCTATCCCAGCTGACTATGGCCGAGAGGCGGGGTACACCCTGGGCAAGTTGCCAGTTCATCGCAGGGCTGACATATAGAGACAAACAACCATTCACACCCATATTCATACCTACGGTCAATCTAGAGCCACCAATCAGCCTAACCTGCATGTCTTTGGACTGTGGGGGAAACTGGAACACCTGGAAGAAACCCACACAGACACAACCCCTTCGAGCCACTGGGCTTGAACCCAGAACCTTTTTGCTGTGAGGCAACAGTGCTAACAACTACACCACTGTGCCGCTGCATCCATTTTCAATTGGTTAAAACATTCAACTATTAAAAGTACAATAACTGAAACCTAATGCAAGATCCATTTAGACTCTTAGCAGCACTATACAGAACAAAAAAAAATTAGCAAACTTAAACATCCATAGCTTTCATGCATGTCATTCTTGGTGGCATGTCTGAAGCATGGGGCTTCTTTTACTCCACTGTTAAGAAGCTCTCTGTAGCCTGAGATGTGTTTTTGAATGTTTTAGCCTGGACTGAGTCAGCAAGGAAAGACTGAGTACAGCAGGAAGTTTGCTGCCTGTATCTGTGTCACATTAGCCATATGTTTGCAGTAGTAGCCACATTAGCCATATGTTTGCAGTATTAGCACCTGTATATTGTACACATATTTGGATAATTTGGCACACTGTAATGTTACTTACATTACTTAGATTTATCTCTTACACCAGACCTTAGAGACTTGGGGGAATCTTTCAGCTCCTTCTGTCTGTTGAACATAGGAGATAATGAGCTAGTATAGAGCACTGTTTCTCAACCACTGGGCCTAGGTCCATCAGTAGGCTGTGAAGCACCCTCTAGTGGGGTGTGATTTTTTTTTTTTTTTTTTTTCAAGTTGAAGCTAATTTTTACTCATAGTAGGGTAAAATTGCTGGGTTGCATCCGACGTCACATCCACCTCATTAAGCTACGGTCACACTACAGCTCGTGATGCTTTGCAATGGGTTATCTATGAAAATGAGGCATTTTGGCGGTGATGCATGATGATATACACGTGAGCTAAAAGTTGTGGTCACACAGCACGCGAACACTTGACTGTCACGCCTTTGCGCACTTGAGTCTGGTGCAGCTCGAGCGGCCACGCCTGCTCACGGAGCACGTTGTGCACGTGCTTGGAATCAGTTAACAGATCAGCAGTTAGAATGTTTTACTCCCCTTAGAGAAACTGAATTACTTTCATTAATCTCCGCATCAAAAGCCTCAACTTGTGTACTAGATCCCTTACCTACACGTCTATTCAAACAGATAATACCTGAAGTAATTGAACCGCTTCTAAAAATAATAAATTCTTCTCTTACAATTGGCTATGTACCCAAATCCTTTAAACTAGCAGTTATCAAACCCCTGATTAAAAAACCTGACCTTGATCCCTGTCAGCTGTCCAATTATCGGCCAATATCAAACCTCCCCTTTATCTTCAAGATCCTTGAAAAAGCTGTGGCACAGCAGTTATGCTTATATTTACATTGGAATAACATCCATGAAATGTATCAGTCAGGATTTAGACCTCATCATAGCACAGAGACAGCTCTGGTTAAAGTAGTAAACGACCTATCGTTGGTGTCTGATCAGGGCTGTCTCACTGCTTGTGTTGCTTGACCTTAGTGCAGCATTTGATAGCATTCACTACGTTTACATGCACATAGAGAGAATCGAATTTCTGCCGTTGCTCGACTGAAATCGAAGTTCAAAATGCCATGTATACACCTTAATTCGGCTGAAATTGAACCGAACTTGATTTCTCGGAATCGAGCTACACGACCTAGTTTATGCGATTTCTGCCGAGCTACATTGTGCATGTATACCCTATCGAGCTAGTTGTCGAGCTACTTCCAGAAGTGACGAGTGACGAGACCACAAGCAGGAAACACAACAGCCTCGGTCGGCATGACAACGAATCATGACAACGGCATGAATCTTTTCTTTTTGTGGCATTGTTTGCACTGTTAAAATTTAGCTCACTTACTGTATCACCAAATACATCTGTACAACTGTTGCATAGCTGTGAATTGTGTACATAAACAAGTCATTGTGTGTGTGTATGTATGTATGTATGTGTATATATATATATATATATATATATATATATATATATATATATATATATATATATATACACACACACACACACACACACACACACACACACACATATATATATATATATATATATATATATATATATATATATATATATATATATATATATATATATATAGTGTGTGTATGTATGTATGTCCAACATCTGAAGAATGTCAGTAAAAACAAAACAATGTAACTTTTTGTGTGTTTATTAAGACATAAGTTAAATTGTAAGCAAAATATATATATTTTTTGTAAGCAAAAAATGGACTTTAGAAAAATATTATTGTGCAAAATAAGTTGTCTTACAAAACAGTGGTCTGCGCCGGACAGTTTGTAGCCATAGTCTGTTAGAGCAAGCCTAACAGCTTGAACACGGAACTGCTAGTGTTGCCAGATTGGGGGTTTTAAGTGCATTTTAGCGGATTTGAACATGTTTTGGGCTGGAAAACGTCAGCAGTATCTGACAACACTATAGCTCTTCTTCATGACGACAACCGGAAGTGTACCAACACGATGGGGCGTGTAGCGCCACGTGTGGCTCGGGTGCACAATGCACCTTGCACAATAGCCCGATTTCACTTGTGCATGTAGGATTGGATTTCTCTGGCACCCCTGCTGGGACCCTTTGCTCGATTACCAACAGCAGCTCGATTTGGACGTGCATGTAAACGTAGTCATTGATCATTCCATTCTTCTGGATAGACTAGAAAATGTTGTGGGAGTTACGGGAACGGCCCTCTCCTGGCTCAGGTCTTATTTAACTGATCGCTATCAGTATGTTGATGTAAATGGTGATTTTTCTAGACATACTGAAGTAAAGTTTGGTGTTCCACAAGGTTCTGTCTTGGGTCCACTGCTTTTTTTCTTTATATATGTTACCTCTGGGTGATATTACTCGTAAACATTGTATTAGTTTCCACTGTTATGCTGATGACACACAGTTGTATGTTTCTGCAAAACCAGATGAGAGACACCAGCTTAATAGAATTGAGGAATGTGTGAAGGACATTAGACAGTGGATGCTTATTAACTTCCTTCTGCTTAACTCTGACAAGACTGAAGTACTTGTACTAGGACCACATGCAGCTAGAAGTAAGTTTTCTGATTACACAATAACTCTGGATGGCCTTTCTGTTTCTTCACATGCAGCAGTAAAAGACCTCGGAGTGATTATTGACCCCAGTCTTTCATTCGAAACTCACATTGATAACATCACCCGGATAGCTTTCTTTCATCTCAGAAATATTGCTAAGATAAGAAATTTAATGTCACTACATGATGCGGAAAAACTAGTTCATGCTTTCATTACCTCCAGGTTGGATTATTGTAATGCCTTACTGTCTGGATGTTCCAATAAGTGCATAAACAAGCTCCAGTTAGTTCAAAATGCAGCAGCAAGAGTCCTTACTAGAACTAGAAAATATGACCACATCACGCCTGTCTTATCCACACTGCATTGGCTCCCAATCAAATTTCGTATTGATTATAAAATACTACTATTGACCTTTAAAGCACTAAATGGTCTCGCACCACAGTACCTGAGTGAACTTCTGGTCCTCTATGACCAGCCACGCCTACTTGGATCAAAAGGTGCAGGCTATTTGCTGGTACCTTGTATAGTGAAGGCTACATCAGGGGGCAGAGCCTTTTCTTACAAAGCCCCACAGTTATGGAACAGCCCTCCAAGTAATGTTCGGGAATCGGACACAGTCTCAGCATTTAAGTCTAGGCTGAAAACACATTTGTTTAGTCAAGCCTTTTGTTAATGGTGTTTATGAGGTAAATGTCTAGATCTGGAGGGTCCTCAGACATAGAGTGTTTTGGTAAACTGGGATGTATGGATGCTGTCAGTCCCCCACTCGCTTGCTCACTCGAGTTTGTTGACGGTGTAGTGGCTGGCTGCTTTATGTCCCAGGGCTCCCTCATGCCTGTGTTACCTTCTGGCTCTCCCCTTTTAGTTATGCTGTCATAGTTAGTTGCCAGAGTCCCTGCTTGTACTCAGTGCAATATGTATACTGTTCCTGCTTATTCAGGTGGCATTGGGCATACCTAACAACCTGTGTTTTCTCCCCCCCAAATCCGTCCCTCTGAGTTACATGTCGGTCCTGGGATCGAGATGCTGACCTCTTCTGCTCCTCAGACCTGTCTGATCCATCCTGGTGCCCTGTGTCTGGTTGGAGTCTCATCGCATCGCTCCTGTGGAGGATGGCCCCATGTGGACAGTTGAAAGTCACACCTGGAGGACGCTCTGGACACTTACAGTAATGCTTTTATGGCTGAGGACTACAGTTGACTTGCTAACTTTAGGACTGCAGTTGTCATGAACAATTTTGCACTCAAGTTTCCATCAATGAAGAGTTTATAACATCAACGAAACTGACTTCATGTTAAAACTGTTAATGTTATAGTCATGTTGTCTGTTGTTGCCCAAATGAGTCTGGTTCCTCTCGAGGTTTCTTCTTCATGTCGTCTGAGGGAGTTTTTCCTTGCCACCATCGCCACAGGCTTGCTCATTGGGGATAGATTAGGGATAAAGCCTAGGTCACAACCGGACGTACGATTTTTGGCCATGCGATTTTTGGTGTTTCCCAAATTGCTGCGTTTTTTTTTGTTCGTGGAGAAAGACGCACGTTGGCCGTAAGTTTGTCTTGCAACCTGAAGAAAACGTAAGCGCCCGTAGAGTTTGTTTGACATGACAAAGAACCTCTGTGGCCGGTCTGCGGCTGGTCTACGGCTCGAAAATCAGCACGTCACATGCGCGCCCTCCATGCGTTTCTTGCGTTTTTTGCACGTAGACTGGCCGTATGAGCACGTACAGCCGGTTGTGACCTAGGCTTAAAATTAGCTCATGTTTTAAGTCGTTCAAATTCTGTAAAGCTGCTTTGCGACAATGTTTATTGTTAAAAGCGCTATACAAATAAACTTGACTTCACTTGACTTGGCTTGGGACCCGGTCATTATGGGAAAGACCTGATCCTGATTTGATCACAATCAGCATGTGCAGATATGGACACTGTTTTCACAGATGCTTTGCGAAGTATCATCATTATCACTGTCACATTGTTTCAAGTTTATCGAGTGTTTATAATACTGTTTAAATACTCTGCTTTCTGTTTTGCTTTTGTTTTTGTAAATATCACGCCTGCTAATAAACACTGAGTGCGTTTACATGCACATAGAGAAAATCGAATTTCTGCCGTTGCTCGACTGAAATCAAAGTTTTAAATGGCATGGAAACACCTTAGCTAGGCTGAAATTGAACCGAACTTGATTTCTCGTAATCGAGCTACACGACCTAGATTATGCGATTTTTGCCGAGCTACTTGGTGCATGTAAACCCTATTGAGCTACGTAGTCGAGCTACTTACTTCAGCACTGCTCCTTCCGGAAGTGACGAGACCACAAGCGGGAAACACAACAGCCTCAGTCGAAAAAAAAAAAAAAAACAGCCTCGGTCGGCATGACACTTCACCTTAGCCGCCACTTTATTAGGAACACTTCTGTTCGTACATACAAACTACAAACACTCTTCTTGTGAACACGGAACTGATAACTTTGTTTATACTCTTGAATAGCTCTTCTTCATGACGACAACCGGAAGTGTACCAACACGATGGGGCGTGTAGCGCCACCTGTGGCTCGGGTGCACAATGTACCTCACACAATAGCTCGATTTCCTTGTGTGCATGTTGGATTGGATTTCTCTGGCACCCCTGCTGGGACCCTTTGCTCGATTACCGACAGCAGCTCGATTTGGATGTGCATGTAAACGTACTGAGTCTTCCTGCACTTAGATCCGTCCACTGCCATTTATCTCATAGTGTCCTGATCACCAGGTCTTTAACCCAGCCACATATAAAAAGTTGCACTCCTCCATGCTCTTCCAGGTTTTCATCTGTTTGTCCATGTAGAACAATGTCTGCAGCACCAGGTAGTTTGAGATGTCGGGGAACTCAGTGGATGGATAATTTTCCAACTCATAGGAAAAATCCTTCTTTGTTAACATGTAAGGATCTATCCCATTGAGTGGTTTCTACATCCACTTCTTTTGAGTGTACTTTTTGGTTTTAATAACTGGCTTGTTTGCTGTACACAAACATGGCAATAAGTTCTTGTGTTAATCAACCAGACCGCACTTTTGGATCATTAATCCCTTTTGACTGAGAATGTCCTGCATGCATGGTTTTATGTTGGCTTCTGGCACATCCATACAGTTTTAAATACAATACCTACAGTAAAAAAAAAAGTTTGTTTTTACTGTATTTATTTCATTCCTGGGCTCCCATCTGTAATAGGGAGTGATGTTGCATTCCATTAACACACTTTACATAGATTATTAGATTAGAATAGAATAGATGAACCAAAATAATTGAGCATCTTTTTTAATGGGCCCTGACTCATTACAAGTTTGAATAGGTGGGCCTCAAAGCGGAAAAGGTTGAGAACCCCTGGTGTAGAGTATGTTGGTCTTGATTGTGTTTAAATGTGTATTTGTGTTAATGAATACACAGTTTTGGTCCTTTCTGCAGGTCTGTTCTAATTTGAAAGATAACAATAATGTGCCAGTGTAGCAAGGAGACAGGAAAATCCCTGGGTGAATTATGCAGAATGCTTCTTTTTCTCTGACTTGTCTGGCTCTATGGTGGAGGAGGAAAAGTGAACAGAATGGGAGCTTCCAGTAGCTATGGCAACATGTGCTTGTCCAATCATTAAGCCCATGCAATGGTTGCTGGGGAGAAATTCTCCCAGAGTTGAGGGACTAGGCAGCATGATAGTATTGATGTGGTAGACACAGAATTCCCTTTGTGTATGCTGCTATATGAGGTATTGGGCCTTGTTAAGACTGACAAGTCTTTTCTCAGTGGTTATAAAATAGAAATGTGTCAGCTATTTAAATAGCTTCTTTGGTGATGTAGGTCATTTCATTTCATCATTACTGAGCAGGGTCATGTTTTGCTGACTCATCTCTCCCTTTATTAAATACTGTTCACGCTTTCCTATCAGGTCTTTTTAATTGAGTAAAACTTGAAATCAGGAGGGTGTATGCTTCTCTGCTTTCAGACAAATGCCTGTATAGAGGTAAGCACCACAGACAGACAGCATCAAAAGAAGTGAAAGAAATTTCCTGACACAGAGAAAATGAAACAAAGCAGTTCGGCAGCATCTCTCACCGATTCAGGTCAATTAGTTTATATAAATTGTATGAGACAAATGATTAACAGAATTTATTTATTCCCCCCCCCTTTTTTTAACAGAAATGGACAATTCTATATTTGAAGGAAAATGCATTACATGTTAAAACCCAAATCTTCTTCCAGCTATGAAGCATAGTGGAGGGAGCATACTGATTTGGGGGGTACTTGATTTGGGTCTCCTGGCCTGAACACCTTGTAATCATTGAGGGAAATATAAATTTAAATGATCCCCCCAAAAAAATAGTGTAAAACAGTCACACTTCATAAAAGAAATGAAAACTGACCTTCCAGATTTAACATTTGATCACAATCATTACCAGGGTATATAAATTAGTGGGATATGACCGCTACATGAAATATTAACTGCTTTTTTTACTCTCTAATGAGCTGCTAGTCCTTTTCATAGGTTTAATTGCCACCCATTAGAAGCGTTTATTTTCCTGTTGCTGGCATCACCTTCTCTGATGTTCTACTGTTTTTGTAAGAGACCATCTGGTGGCTCAGTGGATGGCCATGGAATAACAAGGAGAGAGTAATTGCTCAGTTAGCCATGTTTCCCTCTATCCTGCAATGTTTTTGGCTCAATCTACACATAATTACAGATTGTACAGTAGCTCATGAGCACTAGTATGGTGTGAGCGCACTAAGCAGGTATTGCTGACAGATATGGCCCTGAGTGTCAGGAATGCATGCAACAGACAAACAAATAAATTAATTTTTTAAATGCAGCAGAGAATTTATTGAGGCAAAGCTGGCAGACAAATCCAAATTGATAAGCGAAGGCAGAGTCAACAAACAGGCAATGGTAAGGAGAGGCACAAACAGAATATCAGAGGTAATGACAAAGAGCAAAACCAAAGAACAAACTAGATCAGTAACCTGAATATCAGCACCAAAAATAAAGGTGTAGTCAAGTCAGGCAAGGATACACTGACCATTTACTTCGCAATGAAAACGTGAACTGAGATTCCTTTTATACTGAGCAATAATGAGGTTGTGATTAGGAACAGGTGTCTGTGATAATCAGTACTCAGGAGACTGAGAGCAGTGAGATGCAAGATGGTTGTTGTAGTCTGTGGTGGCCATATTTGAAGGCCACTGCAAATTCAGGGAAGTGGAGTCTTGAGTGCAAGCAGGTGCAAATGAGCTAGAACCCACCCACCCCCAGGAACTCACTCTAGGAGCAGTACTTTTTCTTGGGTGGCCCCTGCATCAAAAGCCTGATTTATCAGGGTACTTAGGTACTTACTTAGTCATGACAGAGAAGCGGGTCTAAGATGTCCTTAGCCGGGACCCAACTATGCTCCTCAGGGGCCATAGCCTTCCCACTCTACCAGGTTGCCTCCTTTGCAGTGAGAGTTGAGGATGTCGTGAACAATGTAGGCGAGTTGTCCATCCAGGGTGAGAGGTGCAGGAGGTGAAGTGGAGGGAACATAAATGGTTAAGGGCCCAGGGGTGGCAGGTTTCAGGCATGATACATGGAATGTCAGTGAGAGTCTGTTGGGGTGTTGGGGCATCTGCTAGGGGGGGGGGTCTGCTGGAGAGTCTGCTAGTTTGTGGGTGATGTACTTTATATGTTGCTGAATTTTGAAGGGGCTGATGTACTTTGCACTGAGTTTTTTTGCATGCTTGAAGGTTTCTGATGTCCTTCATAGATAGCCACACTCTGTCACCTGGGTTGTATTCAGGGGTCTCTCTTCTATGGCGATCAGCAAAGTGTTTATATCTTTGAGCCACTTGTTCAAAGCACTGTGGACATTCTTCCACACCTGTTCACTGCACTTGAACCAGTCGGTGACTGTGGGCACACCAGTAGGAGAGTGATCCCATGGGAAGAAGGGAGGTTGGTAGCTGAGTACATACTGGAAGGGCATGAGTTGAGTGGTAGTGTGTTTCAAGGTGTTTTGTACATCCAGTTCTTCTGATTTTCAGCACAGAACACCCTAAGGAAGCACCCTATTTCTTGATTGGCCCTTTCTGCTTTTCCATTGGATTGAGGATGATAGCCAGAATTTAGACTCACTGAAACCCCCATTTTGTCCATGAACTTGGCCCAGATTTGTGACATGAACTGGAGGCCCTGTTTGCTAACTATGTCTTCAGGGATGCCAAAGTAATGGAAGACATGGGAGAAAATTAACTCTGCTGTCTCCAGTGCTGTGGGGAGGCTGGGTAGAGGGATGAGACTCAATGATTTAGAGAAATGGTCAGTGATAACCATGAATACTGTGTTGTCCTGGGACTTGGGAAGATCAGTGATGAAATCGATGACAATATGGGACCAGGGATGTTGTGGTCTGGGTAATGGTATGAGCTTGCCTACTGGAAGTGCCCAGGGCATCTTAGCCTGTGCATATGCCAAACAGGAAGAGATGTACTGGTTGATGTTTGTTAGCATGTTTGGCCACCATGTTTGGTCTTTAGTAGTCGATATGTGCATTGGCTGCCTGGATGCCTGGTTGCAGAAGTGGTGTGTGCCCAGTTAATTAGCTGGCCTTGGAGGCATGGAGGGAAATAGATAAGATTGGTGGGGCAATTGTCAGAAATGTGATATGGTTAAGTCTGGACAAGCAGGCTGGAGAGATAATGGGTTCTGGATACTGGTCTGGAGCTGTGGATAGGTAGATATGGAACAGAGAGTCAGTTTTTGTGTTCTTGAATCCAGGCCTGTAGACTATTTTGAAACTGAAAACATGTGAAGAAAAGGGCCCAGTGAGCTTGATGAGAGCTCAGTCTTTTGGCAGACTTGAGGTAGTCCAGATTCTTGTGATCAGTATAGATGGTAAAAGGGTAGGTTGCTCCTTCCAGCCAATGTCGCCACTCCTCCAGCACCAATTTTAGACAGTAGCTCCCAGTTTCCAATGTCATAATTTTGTTCAGTGGTGGTGAGTTTCTTGTAAAAGAACCCCACAGGGTGTAGCTTGGGCTTCTCACCAAAACGTTAAGATAGTACTGCTCCAACCCCAGATTCAGAGGCATCCACCTCAACAATGAATGATTTAATGGAATCATGGTGCTTCAGGTTGGGAGCAGACATGAAGGCTGTCTTGAGTTGTGTGAAGGCTTTTTCAGCTTTAAGGTACCAATGGAGGTACTTGGGATTGTTCTTGAGCAGGACAGGGGCAATTGAGCTTAATCTCCCAATGAATTAGAAAATAGAAATTGGCAATGGGAGTCTTTGCATGGTCTCACTGTCCATCACCTGTACCTTTTTGTTTATGTCTGTATTTATACCCCTCTGTTTGTTTTGTTCTTTGCACAGTATTGCCTCCACATTTCTGTGAGCCTACTGAGCGTTTGTATTTCTGATTGCGTTTCTGTGTATGACCCTTTTTGCCTTCCGGCTTCTTCCCGTTTTGTCTAGCCCTTGTGTTTATCTGCTCGTTTCTCTTGCTTCCCTGTTTCTCGATCTTTGCCTGTTTCTCGACTCCGATTTGCCTAGTCCTTGTGTTTATCTTGCTTGTGTTTTCTTGATTTCCGGTTCTTGGACTATTGCCCGTTTCATGACCTCGATTTGTCTAGCCCTCACTACTTTGTTGGATTTCCCAGTATTGACCTGGCCTGATTATTGTACATTTTCTTCTCTCACTGTGTCTATTAAAACCTTGAGTTTATTCTTAATCCGCGAGCATCTGGTTTGTCACAGCCACGTTGCACTATTATATGGCTATTTAAAACATATGTCCAGTATTTGTCCTATATGGCTGGAATTCTGGAATATTAATAGCCATACTGGCCATCAAAAAAAGTCTAGCATAAACTCTGGTGGGGCGGCACGGTGGTGTAGTGGTTAGCGCTGTCGCCTCACAGCAAGAAGGTCCTGGGTTCGAGCCCCGGGGCCGGCGAGGGCCTTTCTGTGTGGAGTTTGCATGTTCTCCCCCTGTCCGCGTGGGTTTCCTCCGGGTGCTCCGGTTTCCCCCACAGTCCAAAGACATGCAGGTTAGGTTAACTGGTGACTCTAAATTGACCGTAGGTGTGAATGTGAGTGTGAATGGTTGTCTGTGTCTACGTGTCGGCCCTGTGATGACCTGGTGACTTGTCCAGGGTGTACCCCACCTTTCGCCCGTAGTCAGCTGGGATAGGCTCCAGCTTGCCTGCGACCCTGTAGAACAGGATAAAGCGGCTAGAGATAATGAGATGAGATAAACTCTGGTCCCCCGTCTGATGGAAATTGTCATATTCAATTATATGCAGATGATACTGTGAACCATTCTTCCAAGCCTCATAGCTCACAAATTCAATGTACACTACAGGGTGATTTTGATACTGTTCAAAAATGGTTTTCTTAATGTCTACTGAATAAGAAGAAACCTTATAGTATGTTATTTGTCACTAGATCTAATGTATTGCATCAAACCAATAATTAGTTGATTATTTTTTTAGATGGGACACCACTTGAGTAGGTAGAGGAATTTAAATACTTAGGTCTTTGACTTGACTCTCAACTTTCTTTTAACCCCCATATTAATTCAGTCATACCTAGCTTACCTTGTACCTTAGTCAGGTCTTCATCCATCTTGTGACGGGTCTGCCTGCTCACAATCTCTTAATCGTTGTTTGGCAGAACATAGGGTTCACTGCCATTTACCTTGATCCAATGCACAAAGCTTCCCCATCGCAATATCATAATCCTGTCCTCGATACAGCTCAAGATTGTTACCCAGCGTCTTCAGGATGTTTAGATTTGGACGTCCAACATCTCTAGAGCCATTGGTGGGAACCCAATCTACAGTCAAGCCGGAAAGTCTGCACATCCCTTTCACCTTCTCCATGTTTACATTACAGACTTATTCTACAATAGATGAGTTCATTTTTTGCCTCAAACATCTACACACAATCACCAGTAATGATGAAGTGAAAACAGGTTTTTAGAAAATATGCAATTTTATTTTACTGACAAAAATAGGTCATTCAGGGGTTACATATCTGTACACACCCTTAGCCTAATATTTGGTTGATGTACCTTTGGCAGCAATTACAGCTTCAAGGCGTCTTGGGAAAGAAGCTATGAGCTACGCACACTTGTTTCTGGACATTTTTGCTTATTCCTCTTGGCATATCCTTGCAAGCTCCATCAGGTTAGATGGGGAGCATCGGTACACAGCCATTTTCAGCTCCTTCCACAGATATTCAGTTGGATTCAGGTGTGGGCTCTGACTGGGCCACTCAAGGACATTCACAGACTTTCTCGGAAGCCATCCCTTTGTTTTCTTGGCTGTGTGCTTCGGGTCATTGTCATGTTGGAAGGTAAACCTTCGCCCCAGTCTGAGGTCCAGAACGCTCTGGAGCAGGTTTTCTTCAAGGATCTCAGTGTACTTAGCTGCATTCATTTTTCCCTCTATCAGGATTAGTCACCCTGTTCCCACTGCTGAAAAACATCCCCACATCATGATGCTGCCATCGCCATGCTTCACTGTAGGGATGGCATTAGCCAGGTGATGAGCGGTGCCTGGGTTCCTCCAAACGTGATGCTTGGTATTCAGGCCAAAAAGTTCAATTTTGGTTTCATCAGACCAGAGAATCTTGTTTCTCATGGTTTGAGAGTCCTCTAGGTGCCTTTTGGCAAACTCTAAGTGGGCTGTCATGTGCCTTTTACTAAGGAGTGGCTTCTGTCTGGCCACTCTACCATAAAGGCCTGATTTGTGGAGTGCTGCCTGGATGGTTGATCTTCTGAAAGCTTCTCCCATCTCCACAAGGATATGCTGGAGCTCTGTCAGAGTGACCCTCGGGTTCCTGCTCATCTCAGTGGCCAAGACCCGTCTTCCCTGATTGCTCAGTTTGGCCAGGCGGCCAGAGCTAGGAAAATTCTTGGTGGTTCCAAAATTCTTCCATTTATGAATGATGGTGGCCACTGTGCTCTTTGGGACCTGTAAAGCTGCAGCAATTTTTCTGTACCCTTCTCCAGATCTATTCCTTGACACAATCCTGTTTCTGAGGTCTGCAGATAATTCCTTTGACCCCATGGCTTGGAGTTTGTTCTGACATGCACTGTCTACTGTGGGACCTTATATAGGCAGGTGTTGGCAATGCCCAGTCATGTCCAATCAATTTAATTTACCACAGGTGGACTCCTATTTAAGTTGTAGAAACATCTCAAGCAGAATCAGTGGAAACAAAATGCACCTCAGCTCACTTTTGGGTGTCATATCAAAGGGTGTGCATACTTGTGTACATATGATATTTTACATTTTGATTTTTAATAAATTAGCACAAATGTCTAAAAACCTGCTTTCACTTTGTCATTGTGGGCTATTTTGTGTAGAATTTTGTGACGAAAAATGAACTCAATCTATTGTACAATAAGTCTGTAACGTAATAAAATGTGGAAAAGGTGAAAGGGGTGTGCAGACTTTCCGGTTTGACTGTAGCAGGAATTTAGGGAGCCTGCCGTCTGACATTCATGCCGCATGCCCAAAGTAAAGGAGACAGCAGTAGCTTATGCTAATTCCCAGGCTACAGCAACCACTTCTCTTTCTTATCTCAGGTGGGGTTTACATTAGACCGTATCAGCGGATCATCAGATTAACGTTTTTAAAATGATTAGCGTGCACACAGCAACGCCAATACACGATTCGCGTGCACACAGCAACGCCAATACACGGATACGCTCGGCTCCGCAGGCATCCTGCGCTCCAAATCACTCCGCCCTGAACAGCGAGTGCCCTCTGGAGGGTGCGCACTCCGGCCCTGCGCAGCTCACAGAGCGCGCGAGTGAAGCGCACGAGCAGTGATTCGGGACTGAGCCGCTGTGTGTGTGATCTCAGTGCATATCGGGCATGCGCGTCACTTACCACTTGCAAGTGGAAGGATGGCAAGCCTAAAGACAATCATAACTACACAATGGGCAGTATTTGCATCAGTATTTGCAGTATTTTCATACTTTTATACTCTTTAATGAAAGGTGATACAAGGCAGAAGTCCGCGTCGTTTTTTAGCAGTCGCGTCACATGACCAACGCCAGCGAATCAGGAAGGTGGATGTCACAGTGACGTTGTCCAATGACGACGCCAGCTAGAGCTCAGCACAGCGTATCCGCGTATTCTCAATGTTTACACAGCACCGGACCAGACACAATCTGGATTGAATACGTGGACCCTGGCGGATTCCCGTTTCCCGGCGTTTCCAGGCGTTTTAATGTAAACGGACAGTGCATCCGCAAAGAAAACGAGACAGATACAGTCTAATGTAAACTTGGCCTTAATGTTCGAAATGTGATCATGGAACCGTACCTTCAGGATTCTGCACAGACAGTTATGATGGAAGGCATCCAGTCGATGTAACTGCTTTTGTTTAAGCAATATAAAGTGCAATATCTCTTCTGCCGCCACCCCCCCTTGCCCCCCTTCCCCATATGTTATTCTTTTTATATTTGTATATGTACTGTAAATAATTTATTTTAATTTATCTAGAAATTTTCTCTATTTATTTTCTGTTTATCTGTAATGATGCTGCTGGAATCTTAATTTCCCTGAGGGAACCCGCCCAAAGGGATCAATAAAGTTTTATCTAATCTAATCTAATCTAATCTAATCTAAGCGCCCAGGTGACACAGCCATAGAGAAGTGTTGTAATAACTCCACACTCATATATTTTGATCTTGGTATCAAGCAATATTCCTCTGTTCTTCCAAATGTTATTGAGTGTGGTAAAAGCACTCGATGCTAGACCGATCCTGACATTAAGTTCTTTATCAATGGCACCATCACTGGAAATAATGAATCCTAGGTAGTGGAAATCATTGACTTGTTCTAAGTGTTCTCCATCAACTTCTATGTCCAGCATCTTGGAGAAGTGACAAGGGTGCTGGTTATGGAACTTTCCAATAAGCATGGTCTTGGTATTGTTTAAGCCGATTTGCAGGCCAGCTTCCTTACCAAAATTTGTAATATGAGTGGTGGTTTCCTGAAGTCTAGCAGCAGAGCTGTCTAGAGTGGCTATGTTGTCTGCATAGTCTGTGTCAGTAATGTAAACAGCCGGATACAGTTTTGGAGAAGAAAATCTCTCGAAACAGATTTCTTCTGAATGACCCGTTGCATTACCCAGTTCAGAACAATGTCATAAATAAATTAATCCATCCATCCATTATCTGTAACTGCTTATCATATGCAGGGTCGCAGGCAAGCTGGAGCCTATCCCAGCTGACTATGGGTGAGAGGCGGGGTACACCCTGGATAAGTCGCCAGTTCATCGCAGGGCTGACATGTAGAGACAAACAACCATTCACACCTACAGTCAATTTAGAGCCACCAGTTAGCCTAACCTGCATGTCCTTGGACTGTGGGGGAAACCGGAGCACCCAGGGGAAATCCACTCAGACACGGGGAGACTATGCAAACTCCACATAGATAGGCCCCCATCGGCCACTGGGCTAGAACCCAGAACCTTCTTGCTGTGAGGCAACAGTACTAACCACTACACCACTGTGCCGCCCCTAAATAAATTGAGTCATAAATAAAATAAATTATAGCCTGAAAATACTGTATTGTTCTATTAACTGTTTTACTCTACAGGTCAGGAAAAGAATTATTAGACCATTGATATTACCAGTATTAGGTTATGCATATATTGTCTATCAGAACACATCAGAAACAAATCTTCGCTTTGTCAAAGTAGTTTATAATAGTCTCTGTAGATTTGTTTTGAGGTGTCATTTTAGAACCCATCCATCCATTATCTGTAACCGCTTATCTTGTACATGGTCGCAGGCAAGCTGGCACCTATCCAAGCTGACTATGGGCAAGAGGCAGGATACACCCTGGACAAGTCACCAGGTCATCGCAGGGTTGACTCACAGAGACAAACAACCATTCACATTCACACTTACGGTCAACTTAGAGCCACCAATTAGCCTAACCTGCATGTCTTTGGATTGTGGCGGAAACTGGAGCACACGGAGGAAACCCACACAGACATGAGGAGAACATGCAGACTCCACATAGAAAGGCCCTCGCCAGCCGCTGGACTTGAACCCAGGACCTTCTTGCTTTGAGGCGACAGTGCTAACCACTACACCAACGTGCCGCCCGTTTCAGAACCCATCATTGTTAAATGTATGAAATGCTAAATTCGTTAACGCTAAAATCTAGAAGACAGTTTCACTGGTTGCAATTTAGTTTTAAATGTATTTTCTTTATCTATCACTCTTATCTCAAACAATTTTTAATTCCATATAGGTCTCTGTATAGGCTAAAGCATATTGAGCATACTTTTTTCTTTGTTCTTAGAATTTCAAAAGAAATTGGGTGACATGCCTTTAAATTTAAAGCTCCATCAGACTGGAATAACCTGCCCAGGTCACTTAGATCTGTTACGGTACTTCATTTCATCGCTTTCAGGCATCTCTTTTTACTTCTTTGCAAACAACTTGTTCTTGCTTCTTATTACACTTGAAATTTATCTCTAATGTGTAGGTGCATGTTAATGTTTGTATATAGCTTTGTATGGGTATGTGCACATTTACTGTATGTATTCTGGTAAACAGTGAGTGTGGGAGTGGCTAGGACTGAAAGAGCTTTAAGGACCCCTTTGAAAACGAGATGGCTCACCTCAGGGTGTTTATCCTTCTCATAAACTTTGTCTGAACTATTAGGCTATTCAAAATATTAAAATATTTGTTAGTTTTCTTTTAGAATGCTCCCTGTTTTTTGTGTGGTTTTTCACCTGCTCGTTTTTTTCCATTTCTTTATTGATTTTTTTCCCTTTATTTCTTGCTTCTAACTGAAGCATAAGCCCTCATCTCATCTCATTATCTCTTGCCGCTTTATCCTGTTCTACAGGGTCGCAGGCAAGCTGGAGCCTATCCCAGCTGACTACGGGCGAAAGGCGGGGTACACCCTGGACAAGTCGCCAGGTCATCACAGGGCTGAAACATAGACACAGACAACCATTCACACTCACATTCACACCTACGGTCAATTTAGAGTCACCAGTTAACCTAACCTACATGTCTTTGGACTGTGGGGGAAACCAGAGCACCCGGAGGAAACCCACGCGGGCACAGGGAGAACATGCAAACTCCGCACAGAAAGGCCCTTGCCGGCCACGGGGCTCAAACCCGGACCTTCTTGCTGTGAGGCAACAGCGCTAACCACTACACCACCGTGCCGCCCAGCATAAGCCCTATAGAACTCTATTGAATTCATACAGTCACCTTCTATGTGCTGTGAAATTAACTTCCACTTAGTTTGGGTATGTAACTAAAATCACTGGTAAAAATTATTTGCGCGATAGTCCATTTCATTCTGTTGCTAGGCATGAGTAATGTGGAGTACTTGACGCTCATGAGAAGTGCAGGACACAAAAAAGATAAAGGTACTCAAAAGAGCAAACCACCAAAGTGCTGGTACTGCATATAGACCCTTTGCACATGACATCATGCATCAGGTGATAATTTCACCTGGGGGTCAAACAGACACTGTCTTTTGTGTAAGCAAGGCTTAATCTGTCTTCAATAGGGTTCATTTTTGCATTGTTTTTGGTTGAGAAAATAGATAAAAGGTATTATTGTCTCCCCACTATCAAGAAAAATGTTAACAAAGAGAAGCAAATGCTTCAAGAACAACGAAGAAATTAGTGGTTAAAGAGAATATGATGAGAGGAGCTAAGCCTGAAAACTCCAGAGAATTTCGCAATTGTATTTTTTAAAATACATTTTAAATAAAGTCAGAAGTGAGTATGGAAGTGTTTGCTTAAGAATCTTATTTTATTTCTGCTTGCATGTGAGTTAGCTTCTTCATGAAAGTGTTCAAACAAAATCAATTGATTTTCTTAGAGATGAACCAACTTATTCGACATGGAAAACCCAGATTGGGCACCAAACAAACAACACGGACATAATTCAGTAAAATACCCATCAAGGAACGACATGCACGATATATCATGAAAGAACAGAAAAGATTAAGAGTAGAGAGCGCTGGAGCTTTGCTTCTGTTATCAGAGGAATCCAGTCCTGTGCAGAATGTCACCATGGAGCCAGAGTGTAGTAATGAACCTACGGTTTGAGAGTGTTCTACATAACAGACTTAACTTTAGAACAGCTGCATGCATGTGAAATGGAAATAAATCGACTAAGGCAGAAAAAAACTATTTTGGATAAAATTGTTATTGTACGTTATACACTTATCAACCTGTGTGACTCAGTTGTGCCTTTTAAATAGAGAATTAATGAAGAGGAAACTGAACATTAACTGTTTATTGAACTTATTATTACAAGGGTGATTAGTGACTATATGACTATAGCTACAACTGGATTGTGCTGTTTCTGTTAGCGTTTGTAATGATTGTACGATCCAATATTAGATAAAATTAAAATCTTACAACATTGTTTGAAAGTCTAGAGCAAGATATTTTGTTATTTTACAAATAATAACACTTCAGATATTGTTTTAACAATAATAAGTATCAATGTATAAATGATAGAGTGCAAATAGCTCTGTAACTAGATGTCCTTGGGGTTGCTGAGACATGAAGGGCTGGGAATACCATCTAGCCAACAGTTCATGTAGGAGTCCTTTGAGAGTAAATGCTTTGGCTTTCGCAGCACTCTGTTCCCAAAAGCTGATGTCGGGAAAAAGTCTTTACACAAAGAAGGTTTTCTTGCTTTTGTATTTTTTTAAACTGTTCTTCCATGTCGAGACTCTTTGAAGAAAAGAAGGTATATTCCAACATGTAGCTAATGCTAGGCCACAAATCTGCACCATCACTCCAGTCATTTAGAGGAATTTTGTATGCATCATAACTGCTAATAAACTCTAATTTCAATGTATATCTATCCTTCGCTTCTTTCAGACTAAGATTATTCAAGTAATCTGGTAGTAGAGCTTTTTTTAGCTGTAGTTTTCTTCGGACAACAATAATGGACGTCGGACATCTTCACTTGGCTTCAGTATGTGAACAGTATGGAAATAAAGTTCGCTTGTCCTCCAGGTCTAGGGTGACAGTTGCTAACATAAATGTGATGTCAGTGCAAAGGATCTATCGGTGAGTACCAGAGCACTTAAAGCACTAGAAATTTTCTGGATTGCCACTGTCTTGTCTTTTCTTAGATAGCTTTAGCTTGTGTGTGTAAACCCCCCCGGGTTTTTTTTCTCCCCCTTTTTTCCTTTTTCTAGTTTATATCTTGTACCTATATTTTATATTTCACGTTTATTACTGTTTGCACTGCGGATAAGAGGGAAACGCAATTTCAATTCTCTGTATGTCCTGCACATATGGCATTATTGACAATAAAGTTGACTTGAACTTAAAATTGTAAAAATGAGACTGGTCTGTAGTTCTTTATTAGTGATGGGCTCAGTATTCTTCCAAAGCAGTGGAGTTACCTGAGCCTGCTGAAATGAGGTAGGGAATTTGCCTGAGATTATAGATGTGTTTGTGTGAGTATGTGCATGAATGAGTGTGGGGAAGGTGGCCCACTAGAGATGGAAGGGGATGAATCCTGGACAGTGTCTTCATAAACTCTTCAGAAGTGTCTTCATAAAATTTTCCTTTTTCATCTTTTGATATGCAAAAAGATTGATATGTTCTTCCCGAACCACCTTTTTTTTGTGTTCGGGTAGCCTGTAAGGGCGGCTACGCACTACCACCCCTGGGGGCGTCCCTATGTGGTGCTCTATGAGGTTAGTGCGACCGGGCAGGGGCGAGAACACATCCAAAAACTCAGTCTGCAACTGGGCGACCTCCGCGAGTTGGGTCGGGGAGAGGTGGTCTCCACAGGGGACCGGAGAGGTACGTGATGCCAATGCCCCTTTTTGAATCTCCGGCCCCAGCTCCACCTTCTCTGGAACCACTGACACCAACGCCACGGGGACCTCCTCATTCCAGAGTTTAAGCAGATTGAGGTGGTAAATCTGTAGCGCCCCACCCCTGTCTGTTTGCCTCACCTCGTAGTCGACGTTCCTGACTCGCCGTGTGACCTCAAAGGGTCCTTGCCACTTGGCGATCAATTTGGAGCTCGATGTGGGCAACAGTACGAGTACCTTATCTCCCGGTGTGAACTCCCTAAGGCGCGTACCCTTGTTGTACAGGCGGGCTTGCCGTTCTTGGGCCTGCCGCAAATTCTCCTGGGTTAGGTGGGTGAGCGTGTGGAGTTTTGCGTGCAGGTCCATAACGTATTGAATTTCGTTCTTACTTTGTGAAGGTCCCTTCTCCCAATTTTCCCACAGCACATCTAGAATGCCGCGCAGCTTACGCCCGTATAATAATTCGAACGGGGAGAACCCCGTGGAGGCTTGGGGGACCTCTTGAACTGAAAACAACAAGGGCTCGAGCCACTTATCCCAATTACGTGCGTCCTCACTTACTAATTTTTTAATGATATTCTTGAGGGTGCGATTGAACCGTTCCACTAAACCGTCCGTTTGTGGGTGATACACGCTGGTGCGGATCGGCTTAATCCCCAATAACCCATACAGTTCGCGCAGTGTCCGTGACATAAACGTGGTGCCTTGATCAGTCAGAATCTCTTTCAGGATTCCAACTTGGGAGATAACATGGAAGAGCACCTCCGCAATACTGCGTGCTGAGATATTGCACAGAGGCACTGCTTCCAGGTATCGCATTGCATAGTCCACCAGGACTAATATAAAGCGGTACCCTCGTGCTGACCGATCTAATGGCCCGACGAGATCCATCCCAATCCTTTCGAACGGGGTCTCGATTAATGGTAGGAGGCACAAAGGCGCTTTTGGAATTGCTGCTGGATTTACTAACTGGCATTTGCGGCACACCATATATCACCTATGGACATCGCCGCGAATCCCCGGCCAATAGAATCGGGCCATTATTCGGGCTAGTGTCTTATCCCGCCCTAGGTGTCCAGCCATGGGATTAAAGTGAGCTGCCTGGAATGTCAATTCCCGGTGGCTCTTTGGAATTAAAAGTTGCGTGACTCGCTCTTTAGTTTGAGTGTCCTGCGTCACTCGGTATAGCCTATCCTTCATAATCGCAAAGTAAGGGAAGGACGGGGTGGCGTTCGGCTGGAGCATTTGACCATCGATTACTCTCACTTGGTCAAACGCATGCCGCAGAGTCTCGTCTCGCGACTGCTCTAATGGGAAATCTGCAAGGGATTCCCCAACAGAGAGAAGAGGGGCCGGCAGCTCCTCACTCTGCCGCGGAGATGACGTAGACGGCTCTGCGACAGCTGCTCCCGCCAAAGCGACACCGGGACCTCCCCCTGTTAAATGGCAGGACCCACTTTTTACTAAGTGTGTCATTAAATCCTGAAATCCCGGCCAATCCGTCCCCAAAATTAAAGAGTGGGTAAGGCGAGGATTAACCGCCACCTTCACTATGACTTTTTCCCCTCGGAAAAAATATGGACCGACACCAAAGGGTAGTTGTGAACGTCCCCGTGCACACACAACACCTTCACCCCCTGTGCTCCCCCCAATGCCTCATTTTGCACCAGACTTTGGTGAATTGAGGTCTGATTACAACCCGAATCCACCAACGCCTGATATGTATCCCCTTGAATACTCACCGGTATGCGATACGCTCCGGCCCGATCGAGGGCGGCTTCTGGCGCGTCGGGGATCCGAACCACCGTGCCCACCTCCATTGCCGTGCACTGCTGTTGGAGGTGGCCCGGTTCCCCGCAGCGCCAGCAAACCGGCCCGGGCTTCCTATCTGCACCGGTGTTCTGGGGCTCACTCACCTGAGGGGGGGAGAGACAGACACAGAAGGGAGAAACAGGAGGGCACCGCGGGTGCGGCGGACTGGCTGGGGTGGTGCCGGCCCCCCACCTCCGCGGTGGGGGAATGGGGCGAGGACGGGACACAGGAGGAGGAGGAGAGAGAGAGAGAGAGAGAGAAGAGGAGAGAAGACGCTGTCTGCTGTCCTGCCGCCAGAACAGCCACCAAATGGTCCTCCGCCAGCTCAACTGCCTGATCCAGCAACGCTGGGCGGTGGCACTGGACCCACTCCGCGGTTCCTACTGGCAAGCGAGCGATGAATTGCTCCAGCACCACCTGGTCGATGATCTCCTCGGCGTCGCGGTTGTTGGCCCTCAACCACCGCCAGCAGGCGTCCCGGAGCTGCTGGCCAAACGCGAACAGCCGGCCGACTTCCTCCAAGCGCAAGGCGCGGAAGCGCTGGCGCTGCTGTTCCAGGGTGCGCCCCACGCGCTGGAGGATGGCCCGGCGGAGGTCCGCGTAGGCCAGCCGGCGGTCGGCGGGGAGCTGTAGCGCGGCCAGCTGCGCCTCTCCTGTTAGCAGGGGGAGGAAGCGCGCCGCGCACTGCTCCATCAGCCACCCTGAGGCCTCTGCAACTTGCTCGAAGAGTGTGATAAAAGCCTCGGGGTCGTCCTGCGGACCCATCTTGGTTACGGTGAGGGGGGACGGGCCCGCGGTGGGAGTGCTGGTGGACCCCGCCGACGCGAGGAGGTGCCGGAACGCCTCCCGATCTTCTTGTTGGGCCAGCACCAGGGCCTCGAAGCGCTGTTCTTGTTCCTTTCGGAGAGTGACTAGCGCCTGGTGCTGGCTTTGCTGGGCCGTGGCGAGGGCGTGGACCAAGTCGGCGAACGGGGAGGACTCCATGGGGCTGATCGGCTGCTGTGCTCCACAATTCTCCCAGGTTTCAGCACCACTGTAGCGGTTCACTATGCGTGGGTGGAGCACAGAGGACGGCAGGACAGAGATCAGGTTTGCAAATAGCCTTTATTGCCACACTTTTCAGTCTAACAATTTCCTAGACAACCATACACGCAACCGGCGTCTAGTTCGGGCTGCCCCCTCTGCTCTCGCTCTCCCTCCTTAAATAGGGCACGGTCACTGGGAAGACACACACAAACACAGGTTAATTGATGTCAGGTGTCGTGATTCTGCCACTTACCTTCCCTGACTCCGCCCTCCTGTCACAGACCGGCGCTTGACCATGCCCCCGCTGCCACACATTCAAATTCCAATGATGCCACAGTGAATCACAAACTGGACATGGTGTTGAGGAGGAAGGGATGGCATACTCTCTCCCCTATCAATCACAGTGACACTATCTAATCATGGGTTTCTGTGAGCACATGCATGCGGAAAGGGGTGGATAGTGCATTTCTCCTAATGTGTTACACTACCCTGTGATGCTGCGTGGATTTTAAATGTTTTGGAGGAAGCATGTGATACACTTCACCCTCCAGGATTGTTAAAAAAATGATAAAGTTAGAGCTTGGAGGATCCTATGTAACCTGGAGAGAGAGAGAGAGAGAGAGAGAGGAAATGGACTATCAAGGCAAGTGCTTAATGTAGGACAAAGGGTATTTGTGGCTTTGTGCATGAGTTGGGGTAGGGTGGAAAGCAGTGGGTGTGAAGGGTGTAGCGTTTATGATGGAATGACACATACAGGCATGTTTTAGGTTGAATAATGCCAGCAACATCAGGCAGCTTGCAGATTGTCTAGATGGATGTTCAGGTTTCTGAAGTCATTTAATGAATGAGAGCTCTTCTATATGTTTTTTACAATAACATATTTCTTCCAGGAAGGGCTTCAGATCCCCCTCTTGAGTTGAAGATAGTGTTTTGAGTTAATGTCAATCTTACTGTTTTATGTAGCTAGCATTTACAAGGGGTGTGTGTGTGTGTGTGTGTGTGTGTGTGTGTGTGTGTGTGTGTGTGTGTGTGTGTGTGTACTGTCTCATTCTCTTTATTTTAGTTTGGAAAAAATTACATTACAAAACCAATTGTTTGTGTCTGTGTAATAACTGAACTTATAAATGTATCACTTATATAAGGTCCACATAGAGCTCACTAGATATTTAACAGTTATTCCACGAAATTACATGAGCTGATAGCCGACAAAGAGGGTTGCAACAAGTTGGCTATAAGCCATGTACGACGAGATTGAATGGAATAACTGTTTTTTATTTACATCTACATTCACTGGATTTTGAGAAACAGAGCATTTTTATTTTTTGGAAATTCGATCAATAAAACTTTATCCAAAAAGTCTGACAAATCATTTCTGCTTAGAATGCAAACAAACTGGCAAAATGACAGTAGCAATTTGTGAAAAATGTGACAATAATTCTTGAAAATTTTAAAAAAGACATGTTCTTACCATCAAATACTTTCATTTCATATTTTGTTGCTTTTTTGTATTTTTCGGTGTTTTTTTTTTTTTCAAGTACAGTTGTTATTTCATCCTTGGTTGGTTCAGCAACATGCTCTGCCATTTTGTTTTTCTCTACTCACGGTATATGATCTGATAGCCTAGTAGTAGAGTAGCCAATCAGAGCACACGATTGCTCATATCCAGTGAATGTGGATAGAATAATTTCCAGTTATATAATGGCACTTTGACAAGTAAAAGGTTGTAGCATTATTATAAAGGTACATAAATATCTGATATTCTCAATTGTGCCATGGATTAAGCAATTACATCTGCAACTTGACTGCACTTCTGAACCTAGCTGTGAACCAAATTTGACTGTGTGGAAAAAGGAACATTGACATCACCACAAATTACTTATGCATGGTGCCCAAAGTGAAATTGTTCACCGTGTGTGTGTGTGTGTGTGTGTGTGTGTGTGTGTGTGTGTGTGTGTGTGTGAGAATGAGAGAGAGAGATACACTTCTGGATCACTAAAATGGACCAGACAAGATTTGCATAATTATGAATATTGCAGGGAGGGATGGAAAGTGATCTGTGCAATTCTGTGTAGTTCTGTTGTAATCATGCACTTTTTTCCTGGCAGTGTGTGGCTGTAACTTGGCCCGTTCTGGATTTTTCCAGAAGAAGGGTGAGTACATATGCACAGCAGACTACCAACATCTGTATGGCACGAAGTGTGACAGCTGTGGGGACTTCATCACAGGAGAGGTGGTATCAGCGCTGGGCCACACATATCACCCAAAGTGCTTCGTTTGCAGTGTCTGCAGGTGGGCCTTTCAGGACAAAAAGTTAAATAAAGTGTTAACAGGTTACTACCAAAGTACTGCTTTTAGGTTTAATCCGTTATTAAACCCTCAAAAAATACTTAGCTAATTTATTCAGTTATACTAGTGTCACCATGGTTTTGTAGTTACAATGGTAAATGTGTCATGTGCTATTCACGGTCTGAACCCTTAATCAGACATTGGTTAATGAATGATCAATTGCAATTTTTCAGGACTTTATTTTTAAAAACGATTTGTTCTCTTTTTAACTTTAATTTTAATAAATTTAAAGTTAATGTTTGAATGATTTAAACTAAAATTCTTCCATGTAGCACCTTCAGCACTGATATGCACAATGTAAGTCAGGAGAATTCATGTGCCAATCTTTTTAAAAAAAAAAAAATCACATGACTGATGCTCTAAATAAATATTAGCAAATGGACTTCATAAAAGCTGAAAGGAAAAAAAAGAGGGAAAAAAGATAACTAACAGATCCCTGAATCCATAAATGTTTATTAGTTTTAATAGAATGCCACACAGGGTGTGAAGATGAAAACTTGTCACCTTTGTGGCTTTTTAGTTGTCACGCACTGTCAAAGTTGATGTATGAGTGCTCCTGTGCTACCAAATCAGAGGTAGAATTAAGTGCATGCATCCTCTCTCTCTCTCTCTCTCTCTCTGTGCGCGCGTGTGCGCATGTGTGCGTGCGCGCATGCATGTGTGTGATTCTCTCTCTCTCTCTCTCTCTCTCTGTTTCTGTCCTTAAATTAAATATTAATGGATGGAAAGCAGAGGACTATGAGAGAATAGTGCTGACACCAGAATAAAAAGTTAACAACATAAGAACAAAAATAAAGGGAAGAGGTGAAATTTGACTTTTCATGACTGAAGATATATACTGTAAGATATATATATATATATATATATATATATATATATATATATAATGTAACAACCTTTTCATTAACTACCTTTCTGTTTGCAACAAAGTCCGAATGACAGAAAAAGTCAGAGATGCCCTTTCTGGCTGATCCATTACCTGCCTGGAAAACACTGAAGTACCATTACTCAAATTGGATTATATCTTGAAGGAAACAGATCTAGTCAACCTGAATGCTGTGGTACATCTGCTCTTCATAAACCTGTTTCTTAGCTTTTGTAATTTTATTATCTATCTATTAGACTTCTGCCAATTGTTTACTCAGAAGTTTCATTCAGTGCTTAGCAGATGATGTTACATTTGGTACCTAACCACAAGTCGAGGAGAACTTAAGTACTGTATGAGTTAGGCAGTCAGAGCAGTATTTTTCTCTGCCATTTAACAAAAATGCCTGATTACCCGCATCAAAAATAAGCAAAGCTGCTATCAAATTTCCCCAAATCAAATTTGCCAAAATAAGACAACTGTTTTATGCTGTTTTTCAAATGAAAAACAAAAACATGCACCAGTACTGTCCAGAACTGCTACCGACCTAGCCAAAGTGAAGAAGGGTTATGAGGCTTTTTTTAATGCTTTCTCATAAATCCTGGAAACTTGATTGTTTCTTCCTGCTTCCTTATTTACTGTTGTAAAGCCCAGTTTTTGAAGGAAACTAGTAACACTAAATCGCTTATTCCCCCTTGAATTTTCATTTTAGCAACGAGGGACAAATTAGTAATTAATGAATGTATATGGAGAGAAAAATTAATTTGCCAAGTAAGAGTGGAATTGCTTAACAAAATCCCACTGCCAGTGGCCACAAAATAGCTCAGCAGGGTGTTTATGGTGGGAGTAACCTATAAAACTCTTATCAGGCCATGCAGTAACAGGCAGCATGACAGCTTACGACATCATGAGAAAAAGCTGCCAAGTAGCAAGGTGTAGTTCTCCACTGATCCACTAATTCTAGTCCTGGGGTCAGAGGGAAGGATGTAAAAATGTTTTAACTCAGCTGTGCCCTGTTTTTGCATTTACGTACATCGGTCATTTGTTTTAATTTCCTATTATTTACATTATGTTTCTTATTATGTTATACAACCCTGATTCCAAAAAAGTTGGGACAAAGTACAAATTGTAAATAAAAACGGAATGCAATGATGTGGAAGTTTCAAAATTCCATATTTTATTCAGAATAGAACACAGATGACATATCAAATGTTTAAACTGAGAAAATGTATCATTTAAAGAGAAAAATTAGGTGATTTTAAATTTCATGACAGCAACACATCTCAAAAAAGCTGGGACAAGGCCATGTTTACCACTGTGAGACATCCCCTTTTCTCTTTACAACAGTCTGTAAATGTCTGGGGACTGAGGAGACAAGTTGCTCAAGTTTAGGGATAGGAATGTTAACCCATTCTTGTCTAATGTAGGATTCTAGTTGCTCAACTGTCTTAGGTCTTTTTTGTCGTATCTTCCGTTTTATGATGCACCAAATGTTTTCTATGGGTGAAAGATCTGGACTGCAGGCTGGCCAGTTCAGTACCCGGACCCTTCTTCTACGCAGCCATGATGCTGTACTGTAATTGATGCAGTATGTGGTTTGGCATTGTCATGTTAGAAAATGCAAGGTCTTCCCTGAAAGAGATGTCGTCTGGATGGGAGCATATGTTGCTCTAGAACCTGGATATACCTTTCAGCATTGATAGTGTCTTTCCAGATGTGTAAGCTGCCCATGCCACACGCACTAATGCAACCCCATACCATCAGAGATGCAGGCTTCTGAACTGAGCGCTGATAACAACTTGGGTTGTCCTTTTCCTCTTTAGTCCGAATGACACGGCATCCCTGATTTCCATAAAGAACTTCAAATTTTGATTCATCTGACCACAGAACAGTTTTCCACTTTGCCACAGTCCATTTTAAATGAGCCTTGGCCCAGAGAAGATGTCTGCACTTCTGGATCATGTTTAGATATGGCTTCTTCTTTGAACTATAGAGTTTTAGCTGGCAACGGCGGATGGCATGGTGAATTGTGTTCACAGATAATGTTTTCTGGAAATATTCCTGAGCCCATTTTGTGATTTCCAATACAGAAGCATGCCTGTATGTGATGCACTGCCATCTAAGGGCCCGAAGATCACGGGCACCCAGTATGGTTTTCCGGCCTTGACCCTTACGCACAGAGATTCTTCCAGATTCTCTGAATCTTTTGATGATATTATGCACTATAGATGATGATATGTTCAAACTCTTTGGAATTTTACACTGTCGAACTCCTTTCTGATATTGTTCCACTATTTGTCGGCACAGAATTAGGGGGATTGGTGATGCTCTTCCCATCTTTACTTCTGAGAGCCGCTGCCACTCCAAGATGCTCTTTTTATACCCAGTCATGTTAATGACCTATTGCCAATTGACCTAATGAGTTGCAATTTGGTCCTCCAGCTGTTCCTTTTTTGTACCTTTATTTTTTCCAGCCTCTTATTGCCCCTGTCCCAACTTTTTTGAGATGTGTTGCTGTCATGAAATTTCAAATGAGCCAATATTTGGCATGAAATTTCAAAATGTCTCACTTTCGACATTTGATATGTTGTCTGTGTTCTATTGTGAATACAATATCAGATTTTGAGATTTGTAAATTATTGCATTCCGTTTTTATTTACAATTTGTACTTTGTCCCAACTTTTTTGGAATCAGGGTTGTATTTAACAATTATTTGCCGAAGGTGAAGTGAATATCGGTAAATAATAATTGAGACGAAGTCGATATTCAGTGATATTCACTGAGCCTGAGGTGGATAATTGTTTTAGTATAAATACATAGGTGATTATTAAAAATAATATGTGAAAAAATATTTTATTTCAAACTTCAAAAGCAGCATGCAAATGTAATGTACACAGACTTGTGTCACTTATCTATGCAAGTCAAATGAAATACTTTGTTTTGAAATAGATAAAAATCAATCACAATTCCGCTTAATCTTTGAATAGTTTCAGACTTAACGTCATAGCATCTTTGCATGATTAGAACCTGTGTATTTATACTAATATATATATATATATATATATATATATATATATATATATATATATATATATATATATATATATACACACGCACAACAAAATCCCCAGTGTCCACCAAAGGCCCCAGAAGCTCTGCAGTTTTTAAATGCCTGGAGAGGCATTTTGAGCTGTCAGAGACATGTTGTAAATGAAATCTCTGAAAGAAAATTACCATATCAAAAATGTTTTAAAACTAGGAACTTTCAAAACCATTTTATTAGTCACTGAAAATGATATTGTCAGAGTTGCAGGTATATGTGTAGAGCAGTGTTTCTCAACCTTTTTTCAGTCATGCCACCCTTCAGAAGTATGCAAATTCTCAAGACACCCCCATATAAAATATATGCAGTCACGCTGACCATACGCTGACCCCGGCAGTGATGTTGTGACATGGGAAAGGGGGCCATGAGACAAATTTTGATGATGCATGAGGCGGCGATGATCTGCATTAGTGTAACTATTGTTTTCTGGAATTTTAATTAATCTTATTTATTTCAATGTTAGAATATATAATTTTTTGACGGCACCCCTAATGAAGCCAGATGGCACCCCAGGGTGCTGCAGCACCCCGGTTGAGAAAGGCTGGTGTAGAGCATAATTACAACTATGTGGTCATATTTATGAAAGTTGCATTGTCATTACCGCATGACACACTACAGTGTAGTACACTGACCACAAAACACCTTATATCAATAAATTATTGCTATTTTAGCAACTGCAATCTGAGCTCCTGCTCAGGACATTCAGTGTACATATAAGACAGTGAATATACCCAGGTAAACTGAGGTAACGTAAGTGACCACTTAAGACAGAGCTTAATACTGAGATAATTACAAACAAAGACTGCAAGAGTTGCATGTCTTTAATACAAAGTCAGTAACTGCAATCTGAGCTCCTGAATCTAATAGACTGAGACAACTACAGTGGTGCTTGAAAGTTTGTGAATCCTTTAGAATTTCCTATATTTCTGCATAAATATGACCTAAAACATCATCAGATTTTCACACAAGTCCTAAAAGTAGTTAAAGAGAACCCAGTTAAACAAATGAGACAAAAATATTACACTTGGTCATTTATTTATTGAGGAAAATGATCCAATATTACATATCTGTGAATGGCAAAAGTAGGTGAACCTCTAGGATTAGCAGTTAATTTGAAGGTGAAATTAGTCATTTGTTTTCAATCAATGGGATGACAATCAGGTGTGAGTGGGCACCCTGTTTTATTGAAAGAACAGGGATCTATCAAAGTCTGATTTTCACAACACATGTTTGTGGAAGTGTATCATGGCATGAACAAAGGAGATTTCTGAGGACCTCAGAAAAAGTGTTGTTGATGCTCATCAGGCTGGAAAAGGTTACAAAACCATCTCTAAAGAGTTTGGATTCCACCAATCCACAGTCAGACAGATTGTGTACAAATGGAGGAAATTCAAGACCATTGTTACCCTCCCCAGGAGTGGTCAACCAACAAAGATCACTCCAAGAGCAAGGCATGTAATAGTCGGCGAGGTCACAAAGGACCCCAGGGTAACTTCTAAGCAACTGAAGGCCTCTCTCACATTGGCTAAGGTTCATGAGTCCACCATCAGGAGAACACAGAACAACAGTGGTGTACATGGCAGAGTTGCAAGGAGAAAGCCACTGCTCTCCAAAAAGAACATTGCTGCTCGTCTGCAGTTTGCCAAAGATCATGTGGACAAGCCAGAAGGCTATTGGAAAAATGTTTTGTAGATGGATGAGACCAAAATAGAACTTTTTGGTTTAAATGAGAAGTGTTATCTTTGGAGAAAGGAAAACACTGAATTCCAGCATAAGAACCTTATCCCATCTGTGAAACATGGTGGTGGTAGTATCATGGTTTGGGCCTGTTTTGCTGCATCTGGGCCAGGACGGCTTGCCATCATTGATGGAACAATTAATTCTGAATTATACCAGCGAATTCTAAAGGAAAATGTCAGGACATCTGTCCATGAACTGAATCTCAAGAGAAGGTGGGTCATGCAGCAAGACAACGACCCTAAGCACACAAGTTGTTCTACCAAAGAATGGTTAAAGAAGAATAAAGTTAATGTTTTGGAATGGCCAAGTCAAAGTCCTGACCTTAATCCAGTCAAAATGTTGTGGAAGGACCTAAAGCGAGCAGTTCATGTGAGGAAATCCACCAACATCCCAGAGTTGAAGCTGTTCTGTATGGAGGAATGAGCTAAAATTTCTCCAAGCCAATGTGCAGGACTGATCAACAGTTACCAGAAATGTTTAGTTACAGTTATTACTGCACAAGGGGGTCACACCAGATACTAAAAGCAAAGGTTCACATACTTTTGCCACTCACAGATGTGTAATATTGGATCATTTTTCTCAATAAATAAATGAGCAAGTATAATATTTTTGTCTCATTTGTTTAACTGGGTTCTCTTTATCTACTTTTAGGACTTGTGTGAAAATCTGTTGATGTTTTAGGTCATTTATGCAGAAATATAGAAAATTCTAAAGGATTCACAAACTTTCAAGCACCACTGTATACAATGATTGTGTGAGTTGCATGTGAACAAGTCCTATAATAAGTCTTAGTTCCCAAGACTCAGGGGTTTTCAAGCAGATTTTCTTCAGAGCTGTTGCAAAATCAACATCTCTTACAGACCTATTCAGCCACTGCTGTAAAAATCAAAGTGAGCCTCACCCCCAAACTGCATATGTACCATGTACATACACAGGGTATAGTAAGTACAGGGATACCCTGTTAATGAATACGAGCAGTAGCCGGACAGCCGACACGTGTGTGTACGCAGTAAGCCTACTGCAGCATCTTATCATTTTTGCTTGTGAACATGTGTGTTAACGATACCATAAACCTAAAAGGATGGTGCACACCCTTTACATGTAGTCTACAGTGCAGTGTGGGAATACAGTATGTTATTACAATGTGGGAAATAAGAAATTTAAGCAGACTGTCACAGGACAGACAAGTTTGAAATGTTGTCTGTCCGTCCAAATTTCAGCTTTTCCAAATGACAGGCCAAAGGCCTGGAACAATGCAGCTGAAGGTCCGGGGCCCGTTTTAGGGCCCTGGAAGCTGAAGGGCTTTAGATGCCTGGACATGGCTTCTCAGCTATTTCCAGGCACATTTTTGTGATCTTCAAAGGTCAAATTATCCTAGACATTAGTTGCTAATTACCCTACAAATTGAATATAATTTACAAGTGTCATGATGCAGGCACTTACGGATATATGCGCAGAAGAGTAACGAGGAGCAAACAGTGATGGAGCCAAAACATGAGACGAGAATCAGAGTCGTAGAACAAGCAAGGGTCAGGTGATTGGCAAACAACATTAAGGGGGAAGGACAAAGAGTGCAAATGGGAAAGAGAGAAGCAAGAGTCAGAATAATGAGAGTCAGTTAGAAACAACAAGGCTTGGTATGAACTGATGAGAGCAGAACGATACTTCACATTGGAGTAGTGTGAGAGAGAGGTTTATATAGGCAGGGGGAATAATTAGAATGATGAGTGATAGCTGAGTTCAATAGTCTGGAGACAGAGGGCGCTGTGAGTTTTGGGGAGTGTAGTCCATGGTGTCCATGTTTGTAGTTTGGACAGTTTCAACAGATTTACTGACAGAGCCCCAGACCCCCCCTCCCCCCAATATAGAATATGGAATTCTTGCTTGAGGAGTGGATCTAGGATGTCTTTAGCTGGAACCCAGCTTTGTTCTTCAGGTTCGTAACTCTCCCAATCTACCAAGTATTCAATCTGCCCTCGTCTATGAGTTGAGGATCTTGTTTACCTGATAGATGGGTTCACCCTCACTGTTGAGAGCTGGGTGCTCCTGACTGGGTGCGTTCTCTGCGAGGGGGCCCGGGATAGCAGGTTTGAGATAGGATACATGGAATGTTGGTGACAGCCTGCTGTGAGGAAGGAGTTCTAGCCTGTATGAAACTTTGTTGATGTGGTCCAGCACTTTAAAAGGCCTGATATATCTTGGCTGGAGTTTCTTGCAGGAGTTGGGTTCCCTGAGTTTTCTTGTTTCTATCCAAACTCTGTCACCTGGGTTGTAATGCTGGGGTGTCTGCTCTATGCTTATCTGCATAGTTCTTGTACTTGGCATTGATCTTTTCAATCTGTTGGCGGACCTCCTCCCATACTGCCTGGCTGCACGAGAACCACTCTTCAACGGCTTGAACTTGGCTGGGAGTGTCATCCCAGAGGAACAGGGGTGGCTGGTAGCCGAGTATGCACTGGAACGGTGTTAGTTGGGTTGCAGAGTGTTTGAGAGAATTTTGTGCATACTCGACCCATGGAAGGAAGCGTGCCCAGTCCCCCTTGTTGTGCATGCAGAAGATCCTCAAGAAACAGATGATTTCTTGGTTGGCTCTCTCGACTTGTCCATTAGACTGAGGGTGGTATCCAGATGTAAGGCTTACTGAAGCCCCTAGTCTTTCCATGAAGCTCCTCCAGAAATGAGAAATGAACTGAGAGCCCCGATCGCTTACAATATCTTCAGGGAGACCATAGTAATGAAAAACCTGCTGGAATAATAGTTCTGCCATTTGGGCTGCAGTGGAGATGCCAGGTAAGGAATGAGCTTGAGAGCTTTGGAGAAGTGGTCAATGGTTACCATAATGGTGGTGTTACCTTGTGAGGGAGGGAGGTCGGTGATGAAATCTATGGCTATGTGTGACCAGGGTCTCTGAGGAATGGGGAGAGGGCAGAGTTTACCAGTGGGTGGAGTTCTGGGTACTTTGGCTTGTGTGCAGACAGAGCATGAGGCAATGAACTGGTTGATCTCTGTGAGCATGTTCTCTCACCAATACTTGTTCCTAAGCATCTGATGGGTGCGTTGGCTGCCCGGGTGTCCTGTGGCAGGTGATGCATGAGCCCACGTGATGAGTCTACTTCTGAGAGGTTTGGGTACATATAGTAGACCAGGTGGAAGACTGTCGGGAAGTTGTTGAGGTTGAGAGTTCCTGATTTCTCTGTCTAGGTCCCAAGTGATGGACTGTAGAAAGCACTGAGATGGGAGGATGGGATGGGCAGCAGAGTCCTGGTGAGCGGGAGAAAAGATTCGCGAGAGGCCATCAGACTTGGTATTCTTGGAGCCAGGGTGGAAAGAAATGGTGAAATTAAACCCTGTGAAGAAAAGAGCCCATCTGGCCTGGTGAGGGTTTAACTGCTTGGCTTTCCTGAGATATTCTAGGTTCTTGTGGTCTGTTAGGATTACGAACAGGTGATTGGCACCTTTTAGCCAGTGTCGCCATTCTTCAAGAGCCAGTTTCATCACAAGTAGGTCCCAATTTCTCACGTCACAATTCCTTTCTGCTGATGAGTTTCTTATAAAAGAAGGCTACTGGATGATGTTTCTGTTTCTCCCCAAAACGTTGGGATAGGACTGCCCCTTCTCCTGTGTCAGAAGCATCTACCTCCAGGGTGAAGGGCTTGGAAGGATCAGGATGCTGTAAGATGGGAGCAGAGGTGAAGACTTGTTTGAGGTGACAAAATGCTTCTTCTGCCGAGGGGTTCCACTGAAGGCACTTTGGTCCCTTCTTGAGTAGTGCTGTAAAGGGAGCGGTGATTGAGCTGAACCCTCTAATAAACTGGTGATAGAAGTTTGTAAAACCCAGAAAACATTGCAGATCCTTAAAGGAGGTGGGTGTGGGCTAAGACATAACTGCAGAGACCTTGGATGAGTCCATACTCACTCCCTCGGCACTGATGATGTATCCTAGGAAGGAGATACGCTTCTGATGGAACTCGCATTTCTCTGTTTTGACATAGAGATGGTTCTGAAGCAGGCGTTGGAGAACCGTTCTTGCATGCTGTTGGTGACTTTCCTTGTCTGGAGAGTATATCAGGATGTCATCGATATATACAATAGCATATCTGCCTAGCATGTCCCATAGTACATCATTGATAAGACACTGGAACACACAAGGCACTGAAAAAAGGCCATATGGCATTACCTGATATTCAAAATGGCTGGCGGTAGTGCTGAATGCGGTTTTCCACTCATGGCCCCTTTTGATCCTGATGAGGTTGTATGCATTGCGTAAATCAAGCTTGGAGAAGATCTTTGCTGATCTGAGTTGTTCCAGGGCTGCGGGAACAAGAGGAAGTGGATAAGAGTATTTCACTGATACCTTATTCAATCCCCTGTAATCAATACATGGGCATAGACCCCCGCCTCGTTTCTCCACAAAGAAGAAGCCAGCCAAAGCTGGAGACTTAGAAGGACTGATGTAGCCCTGCTTGAAGGCCTCCTGAATGTATTCCTCCATAGCTGTTCGTTTCTTCTGAGACAGAGGATAGATACCCACAAGGAGGTGACATGCCTGGCAGGAGGTCAGTGGCACAGTTATAGGATCTGTGAGGTGGCAGCCCACAGGCTTTTCCTTTGCTGAAAACCTCCTTGAGGTCCAGATAACATTCGGGAACGTTGTCCAGAGTGTCAGGTTGAGGGCTGTCCACAGAGGTGGAGGTGAGAGTTATTTGAGGATGAGAAATGCAGCCTTGAAAGCATGTGGGTGACCACTGTAGAATGTCTTTGTTTTGCTATGAGATCAAAGGGTCGTGAAACTGGAGCCAAGGGTAGCCAAGGATGAGATTGTCACTTACGGTGGTGGTGGCATAGAGTGAGATGAGCTCAGAGTGGATGGCACCCACTTGGATGCATAGAGGAGCTGTGCATAAGGTGACAAAACCATCTCCTATTGGTCCTCTGTCAATGGTCCGAATGCTGAGTGCACTTTGAAGAGGGGCTGTTGGCAAGTTGAACTTCTGAAAGACTGAGTTGCTGATAAAGTTCCCCTCTGCCCCTGAATCTATGAAAGCAGAGAGGATGTGGGTAGAAGAAGCCAACTTTAACAATACTGGAACCTTGAACGATTTGGAATTGAACAATCTTATTGGACTTACATTGCATGGAGGACCCTCTGTGGGACATGAATGGGAAGGACGAATGGGACAGTGAATGAACTGATGTTCAGGGTTCCCACAGTAGAATCCCCTCAAGTTCATCATCAAAAACCCTTTTAAACAGAGTGGGAAATTGCTCATAAGACTTAGTCGGCTTGCCACCCTTACTCCAAACTGCACTGGCCCATTGGAGTGCTTTGTCCGTGAGAAAGGAAAGAAATTTAGCAAGCTTGTGCTCATCAGACATGCTAGGCATAGCAGCGAAGTACATAGAGCATTGGAAAAGGAAGCCTTTACAGGCGAGAGGGTCTCTGGTGAATTCCTCTGGAGCCAGAAGTTGTAGCACTGGACTCGGAGATGACTCAGAATGCGCTAGGAGGGCCTGTGACATCACAGTTGCTAGTTGGGCTATTCTTGTGTTGAGGTCAGCTAGCATTTGCTGATGCTCTTCTAATAGGCATCCTTGGGCATTGAGAGCAGTTTGCTTTGCCTCTTCCACTACATCCATGGAGGCGAAGTATCCTGTCACAATGCAGGCACTTATGGATGTCTGCGCAGAAGAGTAACGACAAGCAAACAGTGACGGAGCCAACGTGAGACGAGAATCAGTCGTAGAACAAGCAAGGGTCGGGTGATCGTCAAACAACATTAAGGGGGAAAGACAGAGCATAAACAGGAAAGAGAGAAGCAAGAGTCAGAATAAAGAGAGTCAGTCAGAAACAACAAGGCTTGGTATGAACTGATGAGAGCAGAATGATACTTCACATTGGAGTAGTGTGAGAGAGAGGTTTATATAAGCAGGGGGACTAATTAGAATGATGAGTGACAGCTGAGTTCAGTAGTCTGGAGACAGAGGGTGCTGTGAGTTTTGGGGAGTGTAGTCCATGGTGTTCATGTTTGTAGTTTGGACAGTTTCAGCAGGTTTACTGACAACCAGAAGATATTAGAAGATTCAAGAAAAACATGCTTAAAGTTATAGCCAAGAAAAAAGTAATACACACAGGTCAGTTCCATGTCTAGAAAAAAAGTATGAGGGGCAAGGATGTTCCATTTGGGTACAACTTATTGGTACTCATATATACGGTAGGTACTATAATAACACTCATTAAACATTATGTCAACAATGATTATTTTATAGTATGTTTATGAAAAGTCTATAAGAAATTTAGTAATTAACAATACAACTATTGTTACATAATAGAGTTAAAATTTTGAGTACGAGTTTCCAAATAACTTTGTAACAAAATGACTTTTAAAATGACTCAAAACTAGACATGGTAATATCATTTGGCATTCAGACTCAAATCTGCTGGACTAGAACTTAGAAAATAGAAGAAAACACCACAAAAAAGAAACCAATCGAAACCAAAAGTGTGAAAGTGGTTATCATGCTGTTACCAGGTGAATAGTCTTTTATGAATGTTTAAGTGAGCACTCAGTGCTCCAACTCTGGTGTGACAGTAAGGTGACAAGTTTTATGTTTCATCTATCCATTTTCTGCTGGTTATCCAGGTCCAGGTCGCAGGGGTAGCAGCCTAAGCAGAGCAGCCCAGACTTCCCTCTCCCCAGCCACCTCCATCAGCTCTTCCAGGGGAATACCAAGGCGTTCCCAGGTCAGCCAAGAGATGTAATCTCTCCAGTGTGTCCGGGGTCTGCCCCGGGGTCTCCTCCCGGTGGGGCATGCACAGAGAATGTCCTCTGTGAGGTGTCCAGGGGGCATCCTAACAAGGTGCCCGAACCACCTCAACTGACTCCTTTCGATGTGGAGGAGCAGCGGTTCTACTCTGAGTCTCTCCCAAATGACCAAGCTTCTCACCCTGTCCCTAAGGGAGAGCCTAGCCACCCTGCAGAGAAAGCTCATTTCAACCGTTGTATCCACGATCTCATTCTTTCGGTCACTACCCACAGCTCCTGACCATAGATGAGGGTGGGAACATAGATGGACCAGTAAATTGAGAGCTTTGCCTTTTGACTCAGCTCTCTCTTTACCACAACAGACCGGTTTAGTGTCCGCATAACTGCTGACACTGCCCCGATCCATCTGTTCAACTCCCGCTCCCCCTACCCTCACTCGTGAACAAGACCCCGAGATACTTAAACTCTTCCACTTGAGGTAGTAACCCCCCTCCCCCTGACCTGAAGTAGGCACTCCACCCATTTCCGGCTGAGCGCCATGGCCATGGACTTGGAGGTGCTGATCCTCATCCCAGCTGGTTTGCATTTGGTTGCAAACCATCCCAGCACATGCTATAGGTCACAGATTGATGAAGCCAACAGGACCACATCATCTGCAAAAAGCAGACACGATCCTGATGCCACCAAACCAGACACCCTCCACCCCATGGCTGTGCCTAGAAATTCTGTCCATAAAAGTTATGAACAGAACCGATGACAAAGGGCAGCCCTGGTGGAGTCCCACATGCACCGGGAATGAGTCTGACTTACTGCTGGCAATGCAAACCAAATTCCTACTCTGGTCATACAGAGCCCAAATGGCCCGCAGTAGTGGGCCCTGAACCCCATACTCCCGAAACACCCACCACAGGGCACCATGAGGGACATGGTTGTAAGCCTTCTCCAGGTCCATGAAACACATGTAGACCAGTTGGGCAAACTCCCATGCACCCTCCAGTACCCTTACAAGGATAAAGAGCTGGTCCAGTGTTCCATGACCAGGATGAAAACCGCATTGTTCCTCCTGAATCCGAGGTTCGACTATTGATCGGACTCTCCTCTCCAGCGCCCCATAGGCTTTCCTGGGGGGGCTGTAAAATGTGATCCCCCTCTAGATGGAACACACTCTCCGGTCCCCCTTTTTAAAAAGGGGGACCACCACCCCAGTCTGCCAATCCAGAGGCATTATTTCCGACCTTCACGCAATGCTGAAGAGGCATGTCAGCCAAGACAGCTCAACAACATTCAGTGCCTTCAGGAACTCAGGACAAATCTCATCCACCCCCAGAGCCCGGCCGCCAAGGAGCTTTTTAACCACCTCGGCAACCTCAGCCCCTGTGATGGGCGAGTCCTCCCAAGCACCCTCAGACTCTGTGTCCTCCTCAGTCAACATGAAGGTGGGATTGAGGAGATCCTCAAAGTATTCCTTCCACTGCCGGATGATGTCCCCAGCTGAGGTCAACAGCACTCCATCCTTGCTGTAAACAGTAGGGACAGAGCACTGCTTCCCCTTCCTGAACTGCCGGACGGTTTGCCAAAATCTCTTCAAGGCTGATTGAAAGTCGCTTTCCATGGCCTCACCAAACTCCTCCCACACCCGAGTTTTTGCTTCAGCGACCGCCAGAGCCGCATTTCGCTTGACCCGTGTAATGGAAACTTCTAATAAACACTTCAGAATGCTCAGCAGTTGTCTTTTCAGTTATTTATTATAGTAGATCATATAAAACCGACATATAAAATAGGAAAGGAAAAAGAAGAAGAAGAAGAAAAGAAGACGCCACTTCTGATAATGCCGAGAGTACGCGCACTCTGAGTTGTGTTTTAGTGGCTGCTATCTATTATTGTAAGGTTTCAGAGACAGAGACCCAAATGCAGATCAGTTTGGCAGGTTTATTCTTTTAACACAGTCACAAAGGTCAGGGCAGGTGAAAAGATTATCTTTCAATGCAGTCCTCAACACACCCAAAAACAAAAAGGCACAGAAGATCACTGTGGGCTTCGTGTTCAAAGTTACTCAGTCAGTTCACAAAAATCCAACAAAAAATCCAGCAAAGCACAGAGGTTAGAAATAGTACTTTCAGATTCAAAAAGTCATTGAGGCAGTCCACAAAAATCCATAAGAACAAAAACTCAAAGGTTCCAAGCAGAATTCCAGATTCCACTGGTTACTCACGGACAAACAGGGTAATCTTCACAGGCAAAAACAGGTTCACAAACATCAGAGTCAAGGTCAGGCGATCAGAGACAGAGCAGAGAAATGACAGAGCTTAAGCAGCAGTCCAGCACACAGAATTAAACAGGAAACAGCTGACACTGATTACAATGGTGATTGAGTCAGGTGACAAAGGTGAGGCACGAGGGGGGCGTGGCAGGAGACCAAAACAAAGGGCACATGGGACATCAGAACAAACACACTGTCAACACACCCGCAGTACTACAACTGTCCAGTGGGTGGCCAGAGTTCAAGACATTCAGACTCTAACAGTACCCCCCCAACAGACACCTCCTGGCGTCCCCTGGTCAGACACGGGATGCTGACAGCGAAAGTCCCTGACAAGTGTGGGGTCCAATATGTGCCAATATGTCGGGATCCAGCACCTCTCCTCAGGGCCATAGCCCTCCCAATCGACGAGATACTGGAGCCCACGGCCCTGGCGCCGAACGTCCACCAGCCGTCGGACAGTGTATGCCTCAGAGCCATCGATGAGGCGAGGGGGCGGGGGGGGGCTTGGGGGCAGGATGCATGGGACTGCACAGAAAGGGCTTGACCCTAGAGACGTGGAATGTGGGGTGGATACGGCACAGGGGTAAGGGGAGCTTGAGCTGGACAGCTGTGGGGCTGATGACTTTGGCAATGGGGAAGGGGCCGATAAAACGTGCTGTGAGCTTGCGAGACTCTGTCCTCAGGGGCAGGTCTTGTGTGGAAAGCCATACACGTTTTCCCTGGCGATATCGAGGGGCCCGGGACCGACGCTTGTCGGCCTGGACCTTCATCCTGGCAGCAGAGCAAAGCAGGGTGGAGCGGGTGCACCTTCACGTTCAGTGGCACCGGCAGATGAAGGCTTCCACTGATGGAACCCCGACCTCCTTCTCCTGTTCCGGGAACAGTGGCGGCTGGTACCCCAAGGAGCACTCGAAGGGAGATCGACCCGTGGCAGAGGAGATGTGTGAATTGATTGCATACTCTGCCCATGGAAGCTGCTGGCTCCAGGAGGATGGGTTCTGGGACGCCATACAGCGTAGCACAGTCTCCAGCAACTGGTTCGCCCTCTCGGTCTGGCCATTGCTCTGCGGGTGAAAACCAGAAGATAAACACACAGAGGCACCAAGCAATTTACAGAAAGCCTTCCAGAATGCAGAAGTGAATTGAGGACCCCTGTCTGATACCACTTCGACAGGCAACCCATGTATGCGGAATACGTGTTGGATCATCAGGTTAGCAGTGTCTTTGGCAGATGGAAGACCAGGCAGGGGAATGAAATGAACAGACTTTGAGAAACGGTCCACAAGAGTAAGAATGGTAGTGTTACCGTCTGATGGGGGCAGACCAGTCACGAAATCTAAGGAGATGTGGGACCGTGGTCTTTGGGGCACGGACAGGGGTTGCAGCAGGCCAGCAGGGGGTTGAGTGGAGGTCTTGTTTTGGGCACAGACCTGGCAGGACCGGACAAAGTTGGTAATGTCCTCCTTCATGGACGGCCACCAAAATCTCCTCCCGATGAACACTTGGGTTCGTCGGGGTCCAGGATGGCAGGACAACTTGGTGGAGTGACCCCACTGCAGCACCTGTGAGTGGACAGAGTTAGGAACATACAGACGGTTAGTGGGACATTGACTGGGGCCTGCTTCATCCGCTTGAGCAGCCTTCACAGCGGATTCCACATCAAACAGAGCTGCCCCCAAAATGCAGTGGGAAGGGAGGATGGTGTTAGAGTCTGGATTCGTCTTGGACATGGGAAACTGTCGGGACAGAGCATCAGGCTTAACATTTTTATGACCAGGGCGGTAGGACAGGGTGAAGTTAAACCTGGAGAAGAATAGGGACCAGCGTGCTTGTCGGGGGTTGAGTCTCTTGGCTGAACTGATGTATTGCAGGTTCTTATGGTCAGTCCAGACCAAAAATGGCAGCGGGGCGCCCTCCAACCAGTGCCGCCACTCCTCCAGGGCTAACTTCACTGCAAGCAGCTCCCTGTTCCCCACATCATAGTTCTGTTCTGTTGGTGACAGACAGTGAGAGAAGAAGGCACATGGGTGTATGCGATTATTCTTAGCAGAACGTTGGGAGAGCACAGCGCCAACACCCACCTCAGAAGCGTCTACCTCCACAATGAACTGCCGGTTGGGATCGGGTTGGATCAGGATCGGAGCAGAGGTGAATCGCCGCTTCAGGTCTTGAAAGGCCTCCTCTGCAGCTGTGGTCCAAACGAACTTGACCGCTGAAGAGGTCAGGGCGGTGAGGGGGGCGGCTACAGTGCCGAAATTTCGGATAAAGCGCCGGTAAAAGTTGGCAAAGCCAAGGAAGCTCTGCAGGTCCCGTTGACTAGCAGGTGTGGGCCATTCCAACACTGCCTTGACCTTACGTTGGTCCATTTGGATGCCCCCCGGGGTGATCACATACCCGAGGAAAGCGACCGTCTCCTGGTGGAACTCGCATTTCTCCGCCTTCACAAACAGCTGGTTCTCCAGAAGACGCTTCAGGACCTTACGGACATGGACAACATGCTCAGTGAGTGACTTGGAAAAAATCAAGATGTCATCTAAAAACACAAAGACAAATTGATTGAGCATGTCCCTCAGGACATCATTGACTAAGGCCTGAAAAAACGCAGGGGCATTGGTAAGGCCAAATGGCATGACCAAGTACTCATAATGGCCTGAGGTGGTGTTAAAGGCCGTCTTCCATTCATCCCCCTCGCGGATACGGACCAGGTGGTAGGCATTCCTTAAGTCCAGCTTGGTGAATACCTTGACTTCTCAGAGGAGTTCAAACGCTGAGGACATGAGAGGGAGAGGGTAATGGTTCTTAATAGTGACATCATTTAAACCACGGTAAACAATGCAGGGGCGTAAAGAACCGTCCTTTTTTCCAACAAAGAAAAAACCGGCTCCTGCAGGAGATGAGGAAAGGTGGATGATGCCTGCAGCGAGGGACTCTTGAATGTACTTGTTCATAGCTTCCGTCTCAGGCCGTGACAGGGAGTACAAACGACCTCTAGGGGGAGTTGTGCCAGGAAGGAGGTTAATAGCACAATCATAGGGGCGGTGAGGGGGTAAGGAAGAGGCTTTGGACTTACTGAATACAGGCTTGAGGTCCATATAGTCTGGAGGAATGCCTGACAGATCTGGAAACTCCTCGTTGACATCGGAGACAGGCTTCGACAGAGTCTGGGCCTGAAGGAGACAGTTTGAGTGGCAAAATGGGCTCCAACCCATGATACACCTCCCTACCCAGTCAATATGTGGGTTGTGCTTAATAAGCCAAGGGTAGCCAAGAACTACTGGAGCATGAGGGGCATTAATGACAAGAAAGCGTAACTGTTCATGATGGTTGCCAGAGAGGGTGAGTCTCACTGGAGCAGTGGTGTGAGTGATGTTGGCCAATTTCATTCCAGTCAATGTGTTGGCCACCAGGGGTTTCTCCAGGCTCTCGGTAGGCAGACTCCACCGACTCACCAGGCTGGTGTCGATGAAGTTCTCCTCGGCACCAGAGTCGACAAGAGCTCCCACCTCCAGTTGTTGATCTCCCCACCAGAGGACAGCTGAGAGAAGAGTGCGCTGAGCAGAGGAGGGGTGTATGGGGGTCACACTCACCAGTACCCCCCTCACAGGTGAGTGTTGGCTTTTGCTGGACAGGAGGCAACGAAGTGACCTGGTTGGCCACAGTACAGACAGGAGCGTGTGTTGATTCTTCTTTGCCTTTCCTCTTGGGTCAGGCAGGTGCGGTCCACTTGCATGGGCTCTGGTACTGATGTGGTGGTGGGAGGAGAAGGAGGGGGCATGACTGGACTGACAAGAGGCCTTCCTGCTGGGGACCCAAAGGTCCTGGCCCGGCGGTGTTGCTGTAGCCTGGTGTCAATGCGGATTGCAAGGTTGACGAGGTCCTCACAGAAGCCGGGCAGATCGTGAGAAGCCAACTCATCTTTGATCTCTTCCGACAGGCCATTAAGGAAGGTGTCATAGAGAGCCTCAGTGCCCCATCCTGTTGTGGTTGCAAGAGTTTGAAAGTCAATGGCAAAGTCTGACACCGACCTACGACCCTGGCGCATATGGAGTAGCTCACGGGCAGCCTCATGCCCTTGCTTGGATCGATCAAAGACTCTCTTTATCTCAGTCGAAAACTGGAAATTCCCACAGATTGCTGACTGAGCATCCCACACTGCAGTTCCCCACTCTCTGGCATGCCCCAACAGCTGGGTAATCACATAGGCAACCTTTGCTCGATCAGTGGGGAAGGTACCTGGTTGCAGCTCAAAGATGAGGGTACACTGAGACAGGAAAAAGCAGTAGGTACCGGGTTCGCCAGCGTACTTCTCCGGTGGGGGCAGTCGTGGCTCGCGGGCTGGTTGTGCGGTTGAGGCAGACTGGGCAGGCTCTGCAGGCTGGGCAGGGTCTGCGGACTGTGCAGACGCGGAAGCAGACTGGGAGAGTTGGAGTGGCTGGATCTGGGCTGTCAGGTCTCTGATGCTGGCAGCTACTGCCTCCAGTTGGACTTGTTGGTGGCCCAGAAGCGCTCCATGCTGTTCGAGACAAGCCCTCAGGCGCTCTGGATCTGCTAGGTCCATCCTGCTCTGATCGCACTGTAAGGTTTCAGAGACAGAGACCCAAATGCAGATCAGTTTGGCAGGTTTATTCTTTTAACACAGTCACAAAGGTCAGGGCAGGTGAAAAGATTATCTTTCAATGCAGTCCTCAACATGCCCAAAAACAAAAAGGCACAGAAGGTCACTGTGGGCTTCATGTTCAAAGTTACTCAGTCAGTTCACAAAAATCCAACAAAAAATCCAGCAAAGCACAGAGCTTAGAAGTAGTACTTTCAGATTCAAAAAGTCATTGAGGCAGTCCACAAAAATCCATAAGAACAAAAACTCAAAGGTTCCAAGCAGAATTCCAGATTCCACTGGTTACTCACGGACAAACAGGGTAATCTTCACAGGCAAAAACAGGTTCACAAACATCAGAGTCAAGGTCAGGCGATCAGAGACAGAGCAGAGAAATGACAGAGCTTAAGCAGCAGTCCAGCACACAGAATTAAACAGGAAACAGCTGACACTGATTACAATGGTGATTGAGTCAGGTGACAAAGGTGAGGCACGAGGGGGGCATGGCAGGAGACCAAAACAAAGGGCACATGGGACATCAAAACAAACACACTGTCAACACACCCACAGTACTACAACTGTCCAGTGGGTGGCCAGAGTTCAAGACATTCAGACTCTAACAATTATACTCTAGAGGCATTCGCTTACTGCTCGCGTCTTCACGTGATTGGCTCAAGATTTTCTATGAAACTTTGTTAAAGCGTGTACCTGGCATGCTCTGGTATGTGCAGGTGGATGCGTAGTTAGGGAGAACTCAGGCACCATGCTTATCACCACCAAGGCCACAGAAAGGCGATTACAACATGGGAAAAACATCTCTCAGTACACTAGGCCACTTGAGCTCAACACACAGAAACACAAAGAATAGGAATGTTCATCCACTAAATTTCCCTCACACCCGTCAGTACGATATCTGTCAGCTGCCTCTGGAGACCCACAAGCTAACCAAGCCCGATAGGACTTCTTCTTCAGCTTGATGGCTCCCCTCACCGCAGATGTCCACCGGGTTTGGGGATTACCACCACAACAGGCACCAACAACCTTGCAGCCGCAGCTCTGCATGGCTACCTCAGCAATAGAGTTACAGAACATGGTCCATTCAGACTCAATGTCCCCATCCTCCCCCTGTATGCAGTTGAAGCTCTGCCGGAGGTGGCAGTTGAAAGGTACTGACTAGTTATAGTTGGGCTCACCTCAATGCATAGCTTGGGCTCTGGAACCAATTTCCTGGAGGGGGGTTGGACTCTCTTCCATGTTGGAGTTGCCAAAGGTGAGCAGCACTGGGCAGGGGTGGGGCTATTGATAGCCCCCCAGTTCAGTGCACTAACATCGGAGTTCTCCCCAGTAAATGAGAGGGTCGTTTCCCTGTGCCTTTGGGTCGGGGAACGGTCTCTGACTGTCATTTGCTCTCATGCGCCAAATGGTAGTTCAGAGTACCCGACCTTCTTGGAGTCCTTGAGTGGGGTACTAGACAGTGTACCACAAGGGGACTCCATTGTTTTACTGGGGGACTTCAATGCTCACATGGGCAATGATGGTGAGACCTGGAGGGGTGTGATTGGGAGGAACGGCCTGCCCAATCTGAACCCAAGTGGTGTTCTGTTGCTGGACTTCTGTGCCATGCACAGTTTGGCCATAACGAACACCATATTCAAGCATAAGGGTGCCCATAAGTGCACGTGGCACAAGAACACCATGGGCCATAGATTGATGATTGACTTTGTAGTCATTTCATCTGATCTACAACTGTATGTCTTGGACACTTGGGTGAAGAGAGGAGCAGAGCTGTCAACTGATCACTACCTGATGGCGAGCTGGATCAGATGGTGGGGGAGGAGGCTAGACAGGCTTGGTAGGCCCAAACGTGTAGTGAGGGTATGCTGGGAACATTTGGTGGAGGCTCCCATCCGTTGAATCTGGATCGGATGTTTCATCTAATTTAGGTAATTTAAAAAAATATATTATTTGGCAGTGGGCATATAGGAAAGTGTAAAGTCTGAAGTTTCTGTCAATATGTTTATCATGCTTGTATGATAAAAACTTGCAAAGATATTTATCTAAATACATGACCTACTCATTCTAAACCTGCCAAGCTTCGCCGGTGAAGCACTCAACTCTAAAGGGTTAAAATATGATGGAAAAAAAACCCCACTTTGTCAGGGTCTAAAACCTGTAGTAGTCTGTTTTGTTTTAACATTAGTGGTGTACCTGCCCAGCTGATAACAGTGTTGCATGGTGTCATGCCAGAATGCACTCCTACTCGCTGATGAGAGGCGACTTGTCATTCATCATGAG